>NC_064424.1:47070000-47272500 GCF_023375975.1 Astyanax mexicanus
TTAATTCCAAAGCATTTTCCTCTGCTAAAATCCTCTTTTTCTTGTTGTTTTGTATTCTGAAATACAGCAGGTCTCTCTGAGTTGTTTATGATGCTGCACATGATGAAACTCCTCCTCAACCTCGTCCTCATTGTCTGCAGCAGCTAGTAAAAAATAAAAATATTCAGAAAAACAAAACGAGTTGATTAGGAAAAGCACCGTGTCTACATCAACCCGTGAATTAGTATTCATGGCCCCGCCCACCTCAGCTCGGGACCGCCCACAGGCAGAGCTGAAGCCGGGTGGCGACGTCGTCTCGTCAGATAGGAGATAACTAACTGCGCTAGGAGCTAACAGCATGCAGTTCATTCCTGTGTTATTTGTGAGAATAACACATCAGTGTTTATATACTTTACCCAGTAATTCAGAGATAAGAAACAAATGGTTAGAATTAGTCTGTGGAGGAAAAACACCACCAGCCAAGTACAATTGAGATAGGTAGGTGTATGTTTACACCAGTTAAAAGTAAAAAAGGTATGTATTTTACAGAGAAGCCACTTGGCACCCACAGCATTATGGTGCTCGGGCACGGATTGTTTAAACGCAGTGTGAGTGCAGGCCAGCAGGGGAGTGGGGAGGGGTCAGAACCGTGCTCCGTGCTTAATGTGAGTGCACCCTAAACTTGACTAAATGGGGCTTTTGAAACAATTTCACAAGAATATAATAATGGCTTTGGCTAACCAACAGTACCATCTTGTTATATAAGGTTGGAGCTGAAGCATGATTTGAGTTAAGCGAGGCTACTATGAGCATGAACTTAAAATCCTTTAATTTTCTCAAAAATCTTCGAAAGCACCTTTTAATCCAGTGATCTTAATGTATAAATTACACCAGTCAGGTATTAAGGAGCAGCAAAGCCACTCTGCTGAAGTACAGAGTTATACAAGAGTTTCAGTGAAGTTTTTTGGCCTTTAGCCTGCTGCTAACCCCGGCTAGCACTGCTGGAGCAGCATTAGCATTAACCGCTAACCACTCTACCTCTTTCATCATTCAGAAGTGTCTGCATGTTTACCATGTTAAAACAAGTTATGTGGGACGAAACGCTAGCTAATATCTCCCTGGCTTACAGGAACGCTCAAGCTCCTCAGTGTCGCTCTGTCAGGCGGAATTAGCCGCTAATGCTAATGCTCCAGCCTTAGTGCTGGAGAAATTCTGAAATTTAAGCTTACCGTAAATAAATGGAAGCGCTTTACTCACACAAAAGGAGAGAAATCTGTGTAGATTAACATCCAGCGCTGGTTTGATTTTTATTTTATAAACATTATTATTAAATTATTATATTTTTTTTATTACAGTTTTGTTTACTTAGCTTAGCTTCACTTAACTTAGTTAACTGGACACCTTCCCTGAAAGAATATAGAGTTCTATAGTAGTTTTTTAACCTTTAAACACCTAATAAAGCAGCTTTTCTCTGTTTCCTGTAGATTTTTATTTTTAATTTTTTCCGTACACAAGTTTTGTGTTCTTTTCTAAATGATGGAAAACGCCTGTAAGTGACCGTCTGTGGCGCTGGGCTGTGCAGCACAGAAGTGGCAGATGGAGATCAGGTTAGAAAACTCAGGAGTATTCCTTTAACACACAACAAACACAGCGGGGTGATAGACGCTGGACGCACCTTCCTGAGAGCATAATTTACGCCGGCGCTCGGTGTGTGGGAGCCTTCAGCAGCTCCGCAAATCAACCTGACAGAGCCGCTCATCTGCCCTGCTGCTGAACCCGGCCTGCCACTCAGGGGAGGGGGCGGAGAGAGAGAGCAAGAGAGAGAGGATTCTGGGAGAATGGACATGACTGACAGGTAATGAGGGGAGGGGACCGCTGGCTGAAGCTGTGAGAGCACTTTGGGAATAAGATGTTTGACAGGTTGGAGGCACCTCATGAATGCTGTGTGAAGCAGAAAGGTCAGTATGGGTCAGAACTGTCAGAATTCAATAAATAGATGTGTGAAAGGAGGACAGCACACCCTCACACTCTCCCAACATCCCCTTCTGTCCATCATCATCCTCTGTCTGTCTGTTTTTCATAATTATAATACGACCTAAACAAATCAGTTTCTCTGATTTTGCTATTTATAGGTTTATGTTTGAGTAAAATGAACATTGTTGTTTTATTCTATAAACTACAGACAACATTTCTCCCAAATTACAAATAAAAATATTCTCATTTAGAGCATTTATTTACAGAGCTTTCAGACCTCAAATAATGTAAAGAAAACAAGTTCATATTCATAAAGTTTTAAGAGTTCAGAAATAATCAATATTTGGTGGAATAACCCTGGCTTTTAATCACAGTTTTTTTCATGCATCTTGGCATCATGTTCTCCTCCACCAGTCTTACACACTGCTTTTGGATAACTTTATGCTGCTTTACTCCTGGTGCAAAAATAATTTAAGCAGTTCAGTTTGGTGGTTTGATGGTTTGTGATCATCCATCTTCCTCTTGATTATATTCCAGAGGTTTTTAAATTGGTAAAATCAAAGAAATCGCTTTTTTTTTTTTTTTTTGCGCTCCCGAGCCCTGATCAGTGGACAAATATCTATTTTATTAAAGGCGAGGAGACGAAACTCAGAGATGTGCGTCCGGACGGGACTAAAATTACCGGAGGAGCACGGAGTTCAGAGAAAAACAGTAGATAATTCAGCCTGTAATTTTCTCAGAGGACGACTGAGAAATAAAAACACCTACATGATCGTTCTGGACGGGAATAAAATCACAGAGGATAAAAAACCCTATAGAAAAGAGAGAAAATGACCCCAGAACCCCCTGAGAAACTAAGAGAAAAAAATAAACATGGTGTCACTGATGCAAAGCATCACTCTTCTCCTTGTCATTTCTGTCAACTAATGATATGAGTATCTCAGATGAACCCCACCTCCCACCTCCACCCTCTGTGCTCCGCCCGGGTTTGTTTAAGATCTGTGGGAAACTGGGAAACGCTGCT
Organism: Astyanax mexicanus; assembly: GCF_023375975.1. Lineage (NCBI taxonomy): Eukaryota > Metazoa > Chordata > Actinopteri > Characiformes > Acestrorhamphidae > Astyanax > Astyanax mexicanus. The sequence goes on from NC_064424.1 coordinate 47,072,978, forward strand.
CTTAATGAAAAGACTGAAGGAAAGGTCTGAAAGTGTGGGGAAGTGAGGAGAGACTGCTTTATGTAATCAGGATTTCCCAGGGGAACACAGGGGGAGGAAGAACAGAATTTATGGATCTCCAGTAGCTCCAACTTCAGCCTAAGAACTTCACTCAGTGCCTCCGCATGGCACACTGTTATTTATTGTATAAGTGTGTGTGTGAGTGTGAGTGTGTGTGAGTGTGTGTGTATGAGCGTGTGTTACTCCCGCCGGTCGCGAACCGTTTCCCTTGAAAATAAAGCATGCTGGGTGTGGTTGTGGAGGATGAGCGTGTGTGTTGTACTCACTCGCCACTCCTGACGCCAGGCCGTACAGCAGCCCTCCTCCGTCCGCCTGCGGGGTGAAGATGTGCGCGGGGGGAGGACATTTCTCCTGCCTGATGAAGTTATACAGCAGCGTCTTCACCAAGCGGCTCGTCAGAGAAAGACTGAGGACAGAGAGACATGAGGACAATCAGATATAAATATTTTATTATTTTATTTCAGTTCAGTATTGCAGTATTGAGTTCCCTCAATTGCCAGTTGCGTGAAAAATAAGTCTGTTTTGTAAAATACAGACAAGTAGCTCTCCAGCCCAGAGGGTTGTTAAACCCAGTTGCAGAAAAGTTGATCTCAAAGCAGGTAAACTAAAGAAGAAAGGAAAAAATTAATAAATAAACACACCGATCAAACCCGTGTCGTCAGGGTCTCGGTCCAATAAACTACTTCTGCCCTTGTAAACAAAAGCTCTTCATAGAAGGACTTTTTTCTATTTTTTTTTAACATTATAAGGTGTATTTAATGCAACACTAGTAAGGAACAAGGGTGTCGCCATTTTTGCCTTCTAATTCAGCAGGTTTCACCTGTCTAACAGGTTTTCAACTGTCAATAATCCTTCAGAATAAACAGATTTTCCATGAAACTGTTCAATCTGTTAATTTCACATATTTCCCCTGTAGTTTATTACCGTGAGTCTTCAGGTTGTAATCAGTGTGATGTACCAGTCTGAGACTACTTCATGATCATCTCAGAGCTTCAGTAACTTTAATTCAGAAGTCAGTTTGTGTTTTTATTGAGTTTTAAACACCTTTCAGATATTTATGTTTGTGACCAGTGCGTTAATAATCAGGGAGTGTCCGGATTAGGTGTTTTCACCATAATTAGTGAACTAAATAGTCTCTCTCTATATAGCGCAACACTAATTTCGGTCACAGCCTGTGTGTGTGTGTGTGTGTGTCCTGGATCTCCTAACTCACACTGTACTCCAGACAAACTGCCATAACGCAACTCAGACAACAAAAGAAAACAGGAAAACAAAGGGCAGCCGGCGCAGGTCATTATCCCGCCTCAGATCAGCTCAGACTGACTGACCACACCACACCGGCTCCCAGACACATTACACAGTCTCCAGTTACACAATCCCAACACACAACACTTACGCCCCAATCTTACACTCTGTCTTAGCATGTCCCTAAGCTTATTGCTACCTTACACCCCGACAACAGTCTATTTTAATGCCTTCCGCCTGCATCGTTAAAATAGCGACGGAATTTAGGAATATATCTACACTGTTGGTCGTGGCATTCTGGAAATGAGGTGTGTTCAGGTACATTTCTGTAGTTTTGCTTGTTTATCTTGGCAACAGAAAACACAGGAGCTCCACTGATTGATTAAAACCCTGACAAACAGTCAACAGTCAGAATCCATACCCATCTTAGCTACACCTTAGGTGCGCCATACACACAGACACACACACACACATACAGATGCGTTACAGCACACAAACCCAACTTTTACCTTAGCAATAAGTAGGATAAAGAATAAAATAACATTGCTGTTCCTGTAAATGAGCTGCTGGAGCTCCTTCACAGCGTGAACAAATGAACAAAAGAAGCTCTGCACTGTTAAAATAGCAATCCACCAAAGTCAGAGCACATCTGACTCTTAAATGGAATGGCAAGTGATATGCTGATTGGTTAATTTTATGTTATGTTGGCATAAAAATACACATTTTTTTTATTATTATTATTATTAGTAGTAGTAGTTTTTTGCATAGTAGTTAATGCATTAGGATATTTGTCAGGGGTGGGTTTAAATTAATAATTTGTATTTCAAAGAAATAGTATTTTTTTTTTTTGAATGATCAGATATTGATTCATATAAACACGAGAATGATCTTTAAAATTTGCCTATTTTTAGTTTTAGCATGATCCAAAGAGCCGGAGAGCAGCTAAAGCCAGGAATTTTAGACCAGCAGTTTCCAAAAATGCCATAGTTTTAGAGAAGCTAAATACTATTTTAGGCCATATTATTCTCCGCTAAGTAATGGTCCATCTCTTGCCACGCTTCCTGTCACCACTACTAGTGTTCAGAACTTCACCAGCCAACTAACCTCAGCTTTATTGAAGGTGTTTTTAAAGGTGAACTTTAAGGTAAATTTGATGATGCTAATGAGCCCCCTGTATGAACTCAGAACTCGCTCTTGATTGTAACAGCTGCTGAATTAATGAAGACACTGATTTCCATTCAGAACGGCGGGATGCTGTCAGTGGCCGTCTGTCTCGGTACAGCGGTAAGAGGGCACAGGAAATGCGTGGCACAGATTTAGAGCTCTGTGTGCCACCCAGACCACGGCAAGGGCACTGAATCTAAACTCACTCACTGACTCTCAGAAACAGACGTTAATACATACTGCACTTACTGTACTCACTCAACGAACTGACAATGACCTGAGTTTAGCTTTAAAATCTACAAATAGGCTAAAAGCTACACACTTACCAGCTGTAATAGTACACGGAATTCACTGTTCAGTTCACACCACTGTATAAACCCCAGTTCAGTACGATTACAGTATGTTATCTGTATTCAGATTTAGATAATTATTACTAAAAAGTGGCTTGCAAAAATATTTCACTTTAACTTTTTTTTTTTTTTTTTCACCTTAAAACCACAAACTTAAGTACATTTTATTGAGATTGAGTAGCACATAATTGTGAAGTGGAATGAAAATTATACATAGTTTCAAAATTTTTAATAATTTAATTTTTAAATAAAAAAAATCTAAAAACAAAAATGTGACGTAAAATATTAAGCCCTTCACTTTTCACTGGAATTACAGATTACAGATTACAGAAAAGCATTTCCACAGCATAATGCTACCACCACCATGTTTCACAGTGGAGATAGTGTGTTCAGGGTGACGAGCAGCGTGGAACTTTGAATTTCTGCAGCTTCTCCAGAGTGACCATGGGTCTAGGGAAGGCTTTTATTTTTTTTGAAGCAAGAACGTTAGTGAGGTCAGGGTGTTAAATGATCACCGCACCACCTCATATTCACAATATACTGAGAAAAATATATTGTATTTAACTTTTTGTTTTCTTATTATTGCTTATTTTACATGGATTGAGGAGATAAAGTAAATGTTACAGCTCCAACTAAGATCCACCATGCCATAGCAATGTTACAAACCAATACTATTTTCTACTATTAAAATTGATATATTATGTCACTTTAAGAGTTACTCACCATCGCCCCCTGGTCAGGCATTGGTAGACGAGCCCCTCCCTCAGAATTTCTTTCTGGAAGAGCTGATAGGACAGCAGGACGAGGAGGGTGGTCACTGCCTCGAACAGGATGTTGTAGGTGATGTCCCTAAAGCAGAAATGAGGAGTAATGAGTGAAAGGGCCGGGCAGGAAGCTGTTTCATCATGGAGTACAGAACAGTCAGTAGTGCTGTGAACAGAGAGAGGCCACCAGACCATCAGGGGTTATCAGACTCTACAGCTTCATTACATCAAAACACTGCAAAATACAACACTGAGACACTCCCACTGAACCCGCTGGGAGTGAGGCGTATTCATGCAGAACTTGGTCCAGACCATAGCTGGTGTTTTTATACATGGTGTACAAATGTGATCCAGCTAGTTTAGGTTTAACGCTGCAATTGGTGAGCACAATAAAGAACTCTGTATGATTTACCTGAGGTGAGAACAAGTAACTAAGCCACAAGTAACAAGGAAGTTTCAAGTCAAGTCCCAAGTCTTGGCATTCAAGTCCATGTAAAGTCCCAAGTTAAGTCCAGTCTCAAGTCAAGTCTCAAGTCCTGAGTCAAGTCTGGGTCAAAATGGTCAAGTCCCGACTCAAGTCCCGACTCAAGTCCCGACTCAAGTCCCGACTCAAGTCCCAAGTCTTGACACTCAAGTTCAGAGTCAAGTCCCGAATCAAGTCTCAAGTCCAGTCCCAAGACAAAATGGTCAAGTCCCGAGTCAAGTCCCGAGTCTTGACACTCATGTCCAGAGTCAAGTCCCAAGTCAAGTCTCAAGTCAAAATGGTCAAGTGCAGTCCCAAGTCCCAAATCTTGACACTCAAATCTCAAGTCAAGCCCAAGTTTTGACACTCAAGTCCAGAGTCGAGTCCAGAGTCGAGTCCAGAGTCGAGTCCAGAGTCGAGTCCAGAGTCGAGTCCAGAGTCGAGTCCAGAGTCGAGTCCAGAGTCAAAATGGTCAAGTCTCAAGTCAAGTCTTAATTCACTAAGTCACAAGTAACAAGTACGTTTCAAATCAAGTCCCAGGTCTTGATACTAAAAGTTATGGGGTTTTCAATTTAAATGCACTTTTAGAGTGGTTTTGCTAGTTTTTAGTTTTCATTAGTTTTAGTATTTTTTTCATACTTTGGGTTATTTGTAAGGTGCAGGATTTAAAGTTATATAAAAAATAGTTATATAAAAAATAAAGTAATAAAAAATCATCAGTTGTCTCTGGAGTTCATTTCTCTTGGTCATGTTGAGCAGAATGGGGTTTTAGGGAAGTCGTGAGCGCTGGTGTTCTGCAGGTTTATTGTGTTGGTGATAAAGTGAACTCTCTGACCCCGACATCACTCTCACTTATTCTCTCATTGTTCTACACTTCCTGCCTCCTTCTCTCCAGCTCTGATGTCACCTGGCACAAACCACTTTTACTTTTATACACAATACAACAACTAACCAATCATAAGTGGCTGTGGTTTATGACCTTATTCAGACCAGTTTGTTTGGTGGTAGTGGAGGAGAACATGATGCCAAGATGCATGAAAAAACTGTGATTAATAACCATTCAGGGTTGTTTTACCAAATATTGATTTCTAAACTCTTAAAACTACTTTATGAATATGAACTTGTTTTTTTGTTTTGCATTATTTGAGGTCTGAAAGCTCTGCATCTTTTTTGTTATCTCCATTTTTTTAATTTTCTGCAAATAAACGCTCTAAGTTACAATGCTGTTTTTGTCAATGAATGCAATCGAATCTTCACTCACAGCAATGCTTTTAAAGCAAAATCTAGTAGATCTGGATAAAAATGGAAATTAGAGACAGTCACTTTAGAAAAAGCAGGATAAACGTTTTTTTTTTAAATGCACTTGATTTCAGCAGGAAGTTTCTCAATACTTTTGTTCATTAATTGTATTTCTCTTATTTACAGTAACTCATGAGGAGTGAGAAGGTCAGTAGAGGTCACTGATACTGTATGAAGTGCTGGGGTTTGGCTCTCAATACTGCAAGACATCGCTTTTTCTTTTTCTTGTCCGAACAATTCAATAACAGCCCGTCGTCTCCGTCCACAGAACAGGCGGAACCCAACTAACAACCTCTGGCAAAGCTGAGAGAAAGAGCGTCTGGCGTTCGGGCCTTTGAATGTGACCCGGCGGCCGACTTCCAGCAAGCGTTTCTGTGCTGAGCACGTAGCGAGGAAATCAGCAAAACGCCAACAAAGAGAGGCTGAAAATAAAAACATTCTGAGGACTTTAACAATGGAGCTCGCCGGTTAAGGAGTGTTACACAACGAGGCTCAGAACCGGGCCAGAGAACATAATAAAACACATGCCCGTCTCTGCTCTGAACACAGAACAAGAAAAATGGGCTTCCTACTCAAGGCTTTTCACCAGCAGCCCAAAAAGAGCTCCACTTCTACCTAATAGGCTGTTCAGATCTCTCTTTATCACCATGGCAAAGCTTTCTCAAGCACTACAGTACAAAACTGAGTTATTGAGTTACGTGTACAAATGATACTTAAAACTTTACTTTGCAAAACTTTGCAAAAACTGAGAAAAGCCTCATGTTAACCATGTCCTGAAGTGGTAAAAAGCATCTAGGATGGACCATCATCCAGAAGATGAACCTGTATTGTGCATTGTCTGGAAAATCAGTTAACTTTTTTGGGACAAAAATGGATACAAAGGCAAAAAATAACCATCTGTTCTCAGAAACATGTCCAAAAACCTTGGCATAGCATGGAATGTACACTTCTGTAATTGAGCATTAGTGCAGAAAAGTATAGAGATATATTAAAGCAACGTATGCCGCCTTCAGAATCATATCTTTAATAGGAACATCCATGCATTTTTAACAAGACATAGCAAAACCACAAAGCCAGCGTGGTGGCATGGTGGCTTAGTTTGCCTCCTAGCACTGGAGTCCTCCTGGGTTCAAGTCCCTATCTGGGTGGAGTTTCCATGCTCTCCCCATGTCTGCAAGGTTTCCTCCAGAGAAACCAAAAATATGGATATTGGATAAATTTGATAATCCAAATTTCCCTGGTGTGTATAAGTATGTTTATGCCCAGATATGGATCGGCACTCTGTGCTGGGCCAACTCCTCAGTGCTAAATGCAGCCTTTCAGGTGGAAGGTTGTTTCCGGTTGAGAGTATGCTGTGTGCTATTGGTGTAAAAGATTGTGTGTAGAATGTAACTGTTAGCTTTCTTTGGTGCCTAGAACGGCAAAAAGGCTCTATATACAGTACCCTGTAAAAATGAAGAGAGCACTTCAGTTTCTAAATCAGTTTCTTTGATTTTGCTATGTATAGGTTTAGAAATCAAATCAATATTTGGTGGAATAATCCTGGTGGGTTTTTAATCACAGTTTTTTTTTATGCATCTTGGCATCATGTTCTCTTCCTCCACCAGTCTTACACACTGCTTTTCAGTTCAGTTTGGTGGTTTGATGGCTTGTGATCATCCATCTTCATCTTGATTATATTATAGAGGTTTTCAGTTTGGTAAAATCAAAGAAACTCGTTGTTTTTAAGTGCTCTCTTATTTTTTTCCGGAGCTTTATATGTGTGTGTGTGTGGTGTGTGTGTGTTCATGCATGTGTGTAAGATAGAGATTCTGTCTCATGCATTTAAATGGCCCTGCTGTCCGGGGTGTCTGTGGAATGTTCTGGAATGTCCTTGTGCTGGTCCTGCTCCATCATACCTACAACATTAAACCAAGATGAGCTCCATGATGAAGGTAATGATGACGGAGATGACGGTGATGCTGATGATTACAGTCCTCTCCTCAGGCATATATGTGTGTGTGTGTGTGTGTGTGTGTGTGAGAGAGAGAGAGACTTAACCTACTCCTTCAGTCCAAAGGCAGATCAGTGATTTATTCATGAGTGTACAGAAGAGTCTGAGCAGCGAGTTTATCCAACACTGGCAGATCTGCCGTCTCTGCTTTTGAGAAGCTAAGATGCTAAGTTTATTTATTTTAACTTAATTTATTAAATTATTAAATATTTAATTATTACTTGCGGTATTTATGTCTATTTTGTGTTTTATCTATTTGTATTTGTGTTTGCAATGTGTAAATATACCTTGTGAATTAAAAATTAAACCAATTGGTCATTCATTATTAAGTGAAATTTCGTATTTTATGAAATCTCTTATTTTATGTTTTATTCAATTACTCGATTAATCGAATCGATTTTTCAGCAGACTACTCGATTACTAAAATAATCGATTGCAGCAGCCCTACTCTACTAATACGTCCCTCTTCGTCACTCATTTTCTACTCGTTTCCTTTCTCTGCGCTGCTGCGTCTGCTCCCTCCATCCGCTCGGCTGACCTCCCTCCGACTCTCCGATCTTCCCTTATCTCCATTCAGACCGGGCACAGTCCCCCAGGGACCCGTCCGCTGAAGGATGTCCCTTTTACTGCCATCCACCAGCACTCCACCCACTCAGGCATGTTAAAGGCAGGAGAGTCACTGGCAGGTCAGTGTAATATATGTGCAGCTTAGTGGCAGACGTGCTCAGCGAGCGTGTAAAAGAGCTCGTTCAGAGCTTAGCGCTTAAACTTATGTGAATGGAATTGAGCGGATAAACCCACTTCTCAAAGATACTGTGAACATCACTGGCTCAGCAGAGCATCCCATAAAAATAAAAATATAAAATAAAAATAAAAACCCAGTACAGCAGGAGCGTGTGCCATATCGTACTGTACACAATGATAATGTTTAATTAATAATATTTTAAACAATTTACAAATCAAATAAAATATTGTGAATTCTTTATTTGTATTGGTTTTATACTACTATTATATAATATTATGCAACAGTTAGTTCCGACCTCACAATCTGATTGGTTAAGAAGTGCTCTAGCCGTGCTGATATTTGTGATAACATCACAGCCTTCAGTTTTGAATTATCACTTCCATGAATACTAGCAGTAGCAGCATTAGCTTAGCACAAGCTAGCGCCCAGCCACGGCACGCTCGCCCACAGCCTGCAGCGCTGACTCTTCTTTTGTGGAAAATTGAGTAGATTTTATGAGTAATTTGTAATTTTTTGAGTAGTTTTTAAAATAGGTAATTTTACTTTTACTAAAGTACATTTTAACACAAGTAATTTACTTTTACAATTGTCTGTAAAACTATAAAAATACAGTTTATAGTCACTTATATGACCCTAAAATGGATCATAGGAACCTATACCACTTGTTCTTGAAAATGTTTTATGGGGTGGTCTGAACAAATACTAATACTGCCTGAAAGGTCCAAATTATTATGTGGAATAATAGTTCATTAAAAACAATTTAAATTTATGATTTGTTTTACTTTTTTACATCAAATAATTAAAAGTAACTAAGAAACTTTTACTCAAAATAAATTTTAAATTGAGTACTTTTTCACTTTTGCTCGAGTAGATTTTTAGATGGGTACTTTTACTTTTACTTGAGTAAAATTTTAGCAAAGTAAAGATACTTTTACTTAATTACAATTTTTCAGTACTTTTTCCACCTCTGCTAAAGACAAAACTTTCATTGTCACAAACAAAAAACATGGAAAAAACAGTGTGTTGTGCGAGCTGTGTGTACGTGTGTGTGACTCAGGGTACGTTGATTCACTGACCTTCACACATTCAGCGTGCAAGAGGTGCACAAATAACGCCACAACCTGTCGCCATACCCATTACTCACAGAGTGAGAAACACTAGAGACTGGAGGAGAGAAATCCCTGCGCCGAATCACGACACAAAACAACAACAACAGTCTAAAGAAACGAGTACTTACAGCAGAGGAACCTCCACGATCAGATGCACCAGGTTACAGATCAGCTCCTCCAGCAGATCTCCACTGTTAGATTCTGAAAACACACAAACAGATGCAGAAAAATGAGTAAGATATCAAGAAAAGTAGTGAAAATGCATTTTCAAACATTTAAACAGTAATTTAATAGAATATATGTTATGTTTAAGGGCCATTCCACCAAATCGGTGCCAACTGCTCGTTGAAACTTTTCTAAATTAAACTTATTTTTTATATTTTCAACTCTGAATCATCTAAAACATGTATTGGTCAATCTCAGGCAGATTATTTAATTTATTTTACTTATTTTTTTACAAGGTTTCTAATCTGAAGATAATTTCAAAACATTTAAAAAGCATGTTCAAAAGCAAGTCCACTAATTCCTTTGATTTTCTCTCAAGAAATTACAAGGTTTCTAATCTAAGGATGTTTGTAAAACTAAAACCAATAAGATGTAAGAATTAATTGAGGTAACAGGACTGAGTGCTGAGATTGAGCTCCTCAGTCATCGTTAAAATAAGATTAAATATACAGAAAAAAAACTAATGAGGGACCTTAATCTTGGTCTTCCCATGATTTTCAGAAGAACCAGCTGATGATGTCACTTCCTGTTGTAGAATATTCCAAATGTTTTAGATAGGGTAATGTGTTACGGTAACAGTCCCAACATAACTGAGTGTACAAATGAGAGTGGAAGAGCTCACGTGTGCGTGAGCCCCAGAGCTGCGTGAGTATAACATGTACACTAACTTTTTTTTTTACTCCTTAACAGGCCAGGATTTTGGTCAACTGTCTGCCTGATATTACACCACTATGTTTGATAAGAACATTACTAATTGTAATTGTAATTTTAATAGGAAAAAAAATATATATATATATATATATTAAAGTAAATCTGTTCATTTTAAAATTCTTATTTTCCTGAACTTCACAAATCAAACAGTTCACATCCTCTAAACCTTTAGTTTCGTTATGTTTGTCTAGTTTTTTTATGTCTATTTTCAAACCAGCAGAATTTGAGTTTGATTCCTGTTACTGATCTGGAATTATTATTAACTATTAAGTGGAGTAGAGAGAAAATGAACAGGCAGCTTCTCCAAGTGTCCTGTAGGACAGTGGTTCCCAACCTTTTTCTTCAGGGACCCATATTTTTACCATTGTAAGCTTTGGTGACCCAACATAATGACAAATAAAAACTGACATTTACTATAGATGAATAAAATAAACACGTAAAAAAGGAAAAACTGATACATAAAACATAAGGAATTTTTATCTTATGAAGAAAAAAATAATTAGATCAATAAAATAATACAACTATTTAAAATGAATAAAAAATAAAAAAGGCCCTCACTCATTTTCATTTATTTAACTAAACTGAGTTTTATATTATTATATTATTATATTCAGCCTCGCGCTGAATTCAGCTCCGCGCTGCCGGAGAGAGAGAGAGAGAGAGAGACAGAGAGAGCGCAGCGCAGCGCGGCGAATTTTGCTTACCCTAGACTATATATAGTATTAAAATTAAACCCCTTAAAATCAAGAGGGCTTCGCGACCCATCGTGGATCTTTGGCGACCCATAGGTTGGGAACCACTGCTGTAGGAGATTTCAAACTTTCAAATTTTCAGAGTGTAAAAAACTTATTTTGCTGCAGAAAAGAAGGATTTCGTATCACCTACACCTGCAGCCCGTATACAGAACAAGGCATTTAATGGGTTAAATTTTTTTGATTAGATTTTTTTAATTTGCTATATTGCAATATATATATAATAAAAATAGCATTAAAAAACAGATGCCTACATTACAGACTATTTTCTTGAGCCCGGCCTTACCCGGCCCGAGGAAAGTGGTGGTAAGTCTCGGCTCAGCAGAGAATCTGAACTCCAGTACAGAGTTGGGTCTGATGTGCCCACAGTGTGTGAGGGGTTTACCGTAGGTGCCTGGCGCCCTCGCCTGGTAGGAGAACTGTAAGTGCAGATCCTCCTCACTCATCTCCCTGATGAAGACTTTCAGCAGACATCGGACCAGAAACAGGGCATTATGGGCCTGCCAGATAAACAGCTGACTGTAAACAAGAGAAAAAGAGAAAAATGTTTAAAGAGCATTCATTCATTCATTCATTTTCCTTTACCACAACACAAACACACCAATCTACCCATCTCCCCGTATCAGCGCTTTCTCAGCCCTGTAGCTGAGCTGCAGCATCCCTCACTCACAGAGCAGTAAATCAGAGCCACAGCAGCGTGTGAACGGGTGCAGCAGCTTCACACACACTCCATCACTCCATCACTCTATTATCTCAATCAACTCAATCATCTCCAGAGGTTATGAATTATCATCTTAAAACCCAGCAGCCGTTCATTAGTTTAGCAGCATCTCCAGCAGAAGCTCTGAGTTTTCTCATGGGAAAACCTAAAAACCACTGACCAGAGCTTCACCACCACCACAGAGGAACCACAGCGCGCACACACACACACACACACACACACACAGCCCAGCGGAGACAGCAAATCAACCAACACGTCCAACACGCTGAGAACACTGACAACACCATCTCATCATCACAGCATAACTACTGTACTTTTAGATCAACTTCTACTAAAAGCTGGGAATTATTTTAAAATGTCCAATATACTTAAAACAATAATTATTATTACACAGCCGACATGAGTAATCTCATTCTCATACCGTCACCATTAGAGACTCCAAAGCTTGTGTCACTTTATTCAGAACAAAAATTATTGCTTGTGCTTAAACTTACAAATATTTTTCCCATACATATTGCTCCTTGCATTTTAGTTTTAAGAAATACCAGCATTACATTGAGTTTCCTGCTAGTTTCCTGTATTTTTTAGAGGGACAGTAATAATAGTGTAGTGTGATTTAGGTCGGACAGACTACACCTTTTTTTACTGTATAAATATATTTCAGAAGAGATATATTATATATAATATATAATCTGTGGCCTATGGGCCGGTTAGAGCTCTGTATTGGGAAAAAACGAACACATCCTTATAAAGTGTGTTTTTAAAGAAAATGACATCCTGAATTATATTGGAAAGACTGATTTACATAAACAGAGGGAGGGAAGGAAAATATTAAAGTTCCAATATAGAGACCATTCTTAGATGGCAAGATATTGAGAAAATTTTTATTGCAATAAGCTGTTGAGTTTTTCATTTATTTATTATTATTATTATATTTTTTTATTTTATTTTTTTTCTGTATTTGATGGTGAAATCATGGATATATTGTTCAATTATTTCCTCTTTATTCTATTTGTTATGGTATTTACATATCATGAAAATATATATAAAATACAATACAAATATTGCTTAAATAAAATAAACAACTATGTATTTTATAAGTTTAAATCGGCCCCTCCTGAACTTACTCTTGGCATTCTGTTGAGATCTTCAACTCTTTGGTTCTGCCCAGGAAAACTCGGACCAGAGCAGCGAAATTTCCTGATCTGGAGTTATTCTGAACTACAGACAACAGAAGAAAAGAGGATTTAGATTAGAAGAGTCAGAGAAACGCTGACTGCAGAGAAATAAACATAAACTCAACTTATGTTACTGAACTAATTACAGATTCAGTCTGACAGCACACACACACTGCACTGCTGTATAATCTACTGGTGGTTCATTTCTTCTCTGAAACCCACAAACCACAGCTGTAAAACTCATTTATCAAAACAACAAAGTAAAAAAAACAAAGTAATATAAAGCGTACTTAGTGTTTTGGCGAGAGGGACGACCGCTTCCTCCAGGAGTTTAGCATCAGCACTGAAACATGAAGAAAGAGAGAATTTTATTATTCAGAGTTTGAGTGGTTTTATCTGACTGTACGATACTATGGCAATTATTTATTATCAATTGAAATTGTTTAGATAAATAATAGTTACTAATGCATTTTTATAGGGATAAGGATGTACCAAACACATTTTTTTGAGCCCGAGACAGAGTAATTTTAAGTATCTGCTGATACCAAGTCAATGTGAATCTGACACTTTGTTAATGCAGTAAAGAAAAATAAATAATAAATAAATAAATAAAGAAAGAACTTATCCAAACTGTCTCTTTAGTTTTTTATTAATGTTTAATTATTATTAAAACAACAGTATCAAAACATCCAGTTAAACAAGTACTAAATTATTTAAATGATTTAAATGATTTAAATTTGCATCTTTTCTTAAATAAACAAAATAAAAAATGTCACACAAAAGCAATTCTGTGATAAATCATAATTAAGATCATGATTCATATTTTTTTAATGCTGGTATTTCTCTATATGTTTGGGAGCTAGATTAAAAAAAAAAAAAAAATAATAATAATAATAATAATAATAATAATAATAATAATAATAATAATAATAATAATAATAATAATGCAGTGTGGTTTATTAGGCCTGGCAGACTAGATTTAGATTTGATGCTTTTAAAATTAGAATATTTTAATTTTACATCATCATCATCATTATTATTATTATTATTATTATTATTATTGTTATTACTATTATTATTATTATTATTATTATTTTAAAGTTATTCAGTTTCTAAATGAATAAAAGCTTTGTTGGAGGAAATAAACACTAGTGTAGCTGCATATATCGCATTTTAGAAAGATGAAAGATAAAATCCCATCCTTCTAAAATTACGTGATTGGCCCTGATTATTTTTAATCACATGATCAGATTGGGGACATCCCTATTCATCATTAAATCACAAGGCATAAAACAGTTATCAAATTTATCAAATAATTTATCATTTATTGCAATTATTATTAAGAGAATCTATAAAATCGTCCCAATTTTCTTGTTTTTATCTGAATATTTAAGATTATCCAGTGTATTTAGTGCCGAATCACAGAATCGTTGTTTTTTTTCTTTAGCCTCATTCAGAAATCCCTCCAGTTCCTCAGCAGAAATGGAAATGGAAATGTCGCACTCGATTATAAAGTCTGTCACATGATCAGGAAGTCTGAGAGCAGGATGTTTAATGTGGAATATTTTCCCCTGATTGTTCATCATTAATACCCTTAATAAAGTGTTCTCAGTCACAGAGCAGGAGGGTGAGTTCACCCTGCGGAAAGAGTTTTCCTTGTGAAGAAAAAGTATCCTTAAATTATACTGAAATACGTCTGTACTAATTTAGTTATGTTCCTTTGGAACCATAAATTTTTACTTTATTACTAATGTCTCTCCAAACAATCACTGATCATCAGTAAATTTTACATTTCATTTAAAGGAAATCAAGGGATCAGAGTCTGGAAGAAGAGTGGAGGTCTAGTGTGAAGTTTCCACCAATCAGTGATGGTTTGGAGAGTCATGTCTGTCATCTGCTGGTGTTGATCCACTGTGTTTTATTATCAAGTCTAAAGTCAGTGCAGTTTTGTTTTCCCACAAAATCTTACAGCACTTCATATCTTACAGCTTCCCTCTGCTGAAAACAACTTTTATGGAGATGAAGATTTCATTTTCCAGCAGGATTTGGCACACTGCCCACACTGCCAAAAGTACCAATTGGTCTAATATTTAAATTTTCTGAGACACTGATTTTTGAGTTTTTCATTGGCTGTAAGCCTTATAATCATCAACAATAAAATATATAAACACTTAAAGTAGATCACTCTGTGTTTAATATATATATAATATATGAGTTTACTAATATAGGAGTCAACTGAATAATTGCATATGTACATGTGTGAGCTGTTCAACTGAACATTAAAAACATATTAAAAGTGTAAATAAAATGTAGATTTAGCATCACATTCATTCTGAGAAGTGACACAAGTAAACTAAGACAGCACCCGGCTCTCTCGCCCTGACCTGCCGCTCACTCCTGCCACCGGGTGAGAGGCAGCTAGACGGGCAGAGCTGTTAAAAACAGGAGGTGAGACAGGTACAGAAACACAGACAGACATGACAGCTGAGCTCCAACAGCACACGGAAATAAAGAAATGAAGCAACGCAGCTGTGGACTGAGGGCAGAGCGGGGCTAAGAAAACCCTGTTCTGTTATTAAAGGGAAACCATGACATCACCACGCTAATTTTCCCTTAATAACCCGAATATATTCATTCAGAATTAATTCACAAATATGTAAACATGCCAGCGTTTCAGTTCACTGGCAGGACATGAACTCATTTCAAAACACTGGAACACAGGTGGGTGAATTAAACAGGAAGTTAGGACATACCTGTCCTCAGCTGTTATTAAGAGTCTTTATGTACACAGGTTACAGAGAACTAGTGTTTTATCCAGTTCATTATTAATCAAATTTAGACACATATATGTACACATATGGTTTAGAGTACTGTTTTCTTGACTTGATTGGAGACTAAATACAGTGTTATACATTTTCTAGACATTTTACATAAGGCGTAGGCCATTATTATTATGGATTATATATAGACATTACTTTATATATATATATATATATATATATATATATATATATATATATACATACAGTATATATACAGTATATATATATATATATATATATATATATATATATATATATATATATATATATAGTATAGACGTTGTGAATTAAAGTTACAATTTAGAAAAAGGTATCTGAAAAAAATATGAATTTAAAGAATTTTACAGATACTGAAAAGTTTTAAAATGATACCCAGCCTTTATCGCGTAACCCCAAGTTTGCGACGGCTGTGTGACATCTAAAAGTAAATCATATAGATAAATAAATAAGTCTAAATAGGTAAATGAATAAGAGATCAATAACAGTGTTATTAGTTGTAATTCTTTAAAAAGAGACCTGTTATAATCTCAGCTTTGGAACTCTATCTCTCTCTCTCTCCCTCTCTCTTTATCTCTCTTTCTTTCTATATCTCTCCACCTTTCTCTCTCTCTCTGCATCTCTCCATCTCTCTCTATCACAAACAGAAACTTTATTTAGTTTATTTCCTCCATTAAAAGCATCAAACCTGTCCTGAGATTTTATAGTGCAGTAATAAACTCAGCAGTAATAAAAATAGCTGTTTTTTTATATTACCCTAAAAAAAATATTTATCAATAACTATGTTTTTTTGGTTTGTTTGTTTCAAGTAAATAGGAATATTGTTAATGAATTTATTAAATATCGAGATTCATTATGGATCATTACAGATACTTTACTTTAAAAGTAGCAGGTATTCATGCAGTGAGGAAAAAATCCATTATAAAAGAAACAGGTGCATTAAGGCCATTTCTATACTATGAGCTCCAGGACGGGTTCTCACCTGCAGGTGGGGCTGGTGAAGGTGAAGGAGATGAGCTGGTTCCAGAAGGGCTCGTTCTCGGAGATGGACTCTGAACCAATCAGGGTTCGGATGCTCTCGCTCTCCGACAGGTCTCTCACTTGACTGGTGTTGGCACCCATCGCCCCCCCGTAACCAAACCGGGCTTCTTCAGACCTTCCTCATCCCCCACTGCTCCGAATCCTGACCCAACAAAACACACACAGCTCACTAATCAGAAACACTTTAAACATTTACATGCCTTGTTCTGTATACGGGCTACAGGTGTAGGTAATACAGACCTTTTTTCTGCAGTAAAATAACTTTATTATAATAACTTTTATTTACTTTCTGAAATTGTGAGGGTTTGAAATCTCCTACAGGAAACTTGGAGACGCTGCCTGTTTTCTCTCTATTCCACTTAAAAAATAATTAATAATTCCAGATCAGTAACAAGAATAAACCCAAATTCTGCAGGTTTGAAAATAGATGTTAAAAAAAAACTAAACAAACATAATGAAACTAAAGGTTTGGAGACATGAACGGTTTGAATTCAATTCAGGAAAATATTGATTCTTAAATGAAGTTCAGGAAAGAGTCAACTTTAAGATTTTATTCATTATATTTTGACATTAGCAGATTTACTTAAATATTTGTTTTATATTTTTTATCACAATTGCAATGAATCTTGTCAGTAATGTTCATTATTAAACATAAAAAAGAGCTTTTCATGTAATACTTAAATAGAAATCATCAAGATTTAGTGGTGTAATACCAGGCAGACAAAAAAATTAAAATCCAGGCCTGTTAAGGGTTTAAATAAAACAAAAGGTAATGAAGGAATATTAGATATTAGGGCTGAGTATCACCACTGATTTAAATAAACATTTATATTACATTGTATAAGATCCCACTTCGATTTAATTCAATATTTAATAGGGAGAATGTTCCTGATCCGATAATATTATTGAAATTTGGGGTTAATCACTACTTTATCAAAAATGTAGCGTTATGTTGTTACTCCACAAGTTAACTATGGGCTCTATATAGCCTATAGAGCTCACAGAGCATGTAATTAATGACATTATTTTATTTAGTTGCCCAACAGCACTATTAAAAACATAAAAAACCGAAATGTGACAAAAAAAAAAAAAAAGAAAACCAACATTTTTTTTTTGCAGTTTACACTTCTCCACTGACACAGGTTTATGCACCGGCACACACCTGTTAAACACACACACTTAAATACACACACACACACACCTCAGTACAAAGGGTTTACTGCAGCAGTGTCAGCTGATAGAATAAAATGTGTAAAAGCAGCTTCAGTGTTTGTTCATCACGTCTCCACCCTAAAGCCTGGTCAATCCACTTTCACAGTGATACTCGACCCTCTGATGCTTAGAGTCAGAACGCTTAGACACCCTTTAAACCCTTTTAACTCAGCCTGCCTATAACCATAGTGCTGGGAAACCAATCAAATTTATTTGTTTTAATAATGTTTTAATGCATTTTTTAATTGGGTAATGGAGTCACATGTACTTCATTACATTTTCTTGCATACACACTTATTTTATTTATGACTCATTGTTGTATTGCATGTAGATATTATGACACATATTATAATATATATAAGATGGGGGGGTGCTGTTTCTGTTGGGGGTCTTCTTGATAAAAGCAGAGATAATGCGCTTTAACTTTATTTAGAAATATGCATGGTTATTTTATGTTTAGGTTAACAGAAAGAAAGTTACAGGGGGTTGCTTTTTCTGGCAGGGGTGCTAAATTCGGCACAACAGCATTTATCTGACACTCTTATCCAGAGCAAATTATAAACAGGGTTATTTCTATTACAGAGTTCAGCCAACATAGAGTTAGGAGTCTTTTCCAAGGACTCTTATTGGTGTAACGCAACATTCAGTATATGATGTGGTAGCTCACTGGCAGGTAGTGGTGTTATCCACTGCACCACACCAACCAGGGTTTAAAAGCTGCAGCTAATAACCAAAAGGTGGTATTAAGTTGCCTGCGGGAAACATTATGCAAAGAGGTTATAGTATTTCAGTATTATAGACTGAACGCATGGGGTTTAAAACGTAAATAAACTAAATAAACACTGAATTTGTGAAGCAAACTTTAAGCAAGAACAGCAAACAGAGCAGCAAACCCATCCCACTGACAGCCTGGCTAACTCTGAGCTGAGGTAACTAACAAGCTAAAAACTGAGATATTGATTATTTTATAATATTTATTCCCCGTTTTATCTTATCACAGACTGATAGCCTAGATACTTATCTATCTGTTTATCTAGTTATGTAGTTAGCTAGCTGTCATTAGCCGCAAGCTAACCCCCAGCCCGCAGCTTTACACTGAGCTCAGCTAGCGTTAGCTTAGCATGCTAACCAGCGTTAAAGCGCACTCACCGGGTGAATGTCAGCTCTGAGTTCGGTATAAACCGGTAACCGCGGGTCCTGAGAGCGGGTCCTGTGTTCTGTTCCCGGTGATAAACAGGAGAAATCCCGAGATAATGAGAAACAGTGCAGGAGGGTCTGTGGTTAGCCTGTTAGCCTCACAGCTCCTGCTGAACACGGATCCACGTCGCAGGTGACGCAGCGTGCGTGACGATCACGCGCAAAACCCCGCCCACCCAAACAGAGCCGCGGTGGGATACTGGATAATGAACATTGTAGTTTTATTCTATAAACTACAGACATAATTTCTCCCAAATTCCAAATAAAAATATTCTCATTTAGAGCATTTATTTACAGAAAATGAGAAATGACTGAAATAACAAAAAAGATGCAGAACTTTCAGACCTAAAATAATGCAAAGAAAGAAAAAAAAAATAAAGAAAAAGTTCATATTCATAAAGTTTTATATTCATATTCATTCAGTTCAGAAATAATCAATATTTGGTTTGTAAATCACAGTTTTCCTGACTTTTTTCTCATTTATTCCTGAATTTATCTGGATATTGGCATGATGGCTAAGTTACCTTTTAAGTATATTTTTGTCTACTTCGCTTTGTCAAGCAGGTCCTATTTAAGTGATTTCTTGATTGAGAACAGGTGTGGCAGTAATGAGGCCTGGGTGTGGTTAGAGAAATTAAACTCAGGTGTGATAAACTACAGTTAAGTTGTTGAAAATACTCACTGTTTTTATATTGTGTGTATATAAGTTTTATATCTTATACATTTCCATGATGTTTCTCCTAAACATCAAAATATTATATGTTAATATTTAAAAACATCCAAAAACAGGGATGAACTCAATATGACTGTTTCGGCATGTAATTAACTTAAATATGGATTTAATCCAGGATACTCCTTTTTTTATTATATGAGAGAAAAACATAACTGCCCTAGCACCTCTAGTCTTCCCAATGTGACAGGATTAAATGTGACAGGGTCGTATTTAGCACATCATAAAATAATAATAATAAAAAAATAGTACCATAAATGTATTCATACGTTTATATATCTATAAAAAAAAACAGTGTATATATTCATATAATATTTTATGAGAATGACGTCTGTTTCTGTTACACCACCAGAGGGCGCTTCCGAGTGAGTCCAATGAATGGGTTCATATGGAGCATCTGAGCAAAATCATAGCTTATATATGTTTAATAATTACATTATTTTAACAAAAATAAATGTATACATTTTTATTACCTTAAAACAAAATAATATCAGAAGTTTCAGCGATGAGCCTTTTACCAGTCAGCGAACTTTAGAAATATTAGCATCTTTAAAATAATGCAAATAAACAGGTAATTTGCCTCTGCGTTGTTTTGTTTTTGTTTAGATAAATACTTTATTCTTAAAGGAATATCCTGGATGAGTAGTTAGAATTCAGTCACTGATTGGTGGAAGCTTCACACTAGATCTCGAGCAGTTTGGACTGTGTGTCTCTCCACTCTTCCTCCAGACTCTGATCCCTTGATTTTGTTTTAAATGAAATGTAAAATGTACTGATGATCAGTGATGGTTTGGAGAGACATGTCTGTCATCTGCTGGTGTTGATCCACTGTGATTTATTATCAAGTCTAAAGTCAGTGCAGTTTTGTTTTCCCACAAAATCTTACAGCACTTCATATCTTACAGCTTCCCTCTGCTACTGACAACTTTTATAGAGATATGGATTTCGTTTTCCAGCAGTACCAATTGTTCTTAATATCAATATAGATATAATATTTAAATTTTCTGACACAGAGATTTTTTTTAAATTGGCTGTAATCCATAATCATCAACAATAAGTGAAACAAACGCTTAAAATAGTTCTGTGTTTAATACATCTATATAATGTATGAGCTTCACTTTTTTAACTGAATCACTAAAATATGATGCGCCTGTATATATGGGTGGTTGACAAAATGTGGCCTTTTTTTGGTCCAGTGTGTCAAATATATGTAAATTAGAAAAAAAAAAAGATATTGTTCAGAAAGTGCTGTTTTATATGAATTTACAGAACATTCATGGTCTAGTCTTTTATAATATTCTATATATAATTTTCTGAGACAATGATTTTTGGGTTTTCATTGGTTGTAAGATATAATCATCAGCAATAAAAGAAATAAACACTTAATTTTGAACCGGATTACTGAAATTAAGTAACTTTTTAATGACATTCAATTTTTTATTTTTTTTTTGAGATGCACTAGTATGTGGAAAATAATCAAAAATTAAAATTAGAATTAGAGTTGTAATTTAATAGGTTTAGGCAATGCTAGAAACTGCACAAACAGCTCACACAGAGAAAAACAAATAATGACAGTCACTGCAGCCCACAAATATGCATCTAATTCTTTATTTATATTTATTTATACAAAGTATATTACATTACAGTGCATTAAAAACGTACAATATTCTGTAAAAAGTAGAGTTTTCTTTGTTAGAGAATAAGGCACTGGGTGCTGCTGGTGATTCAGCAGTTCAGAAAAAACATCAACATTAAAAAAATACAAACAAGTTTCACATAATAGATTATTCAATATGGCAGATTGAGTTTAGTTTAAATATGTAACAGTTTAGATTCATAAAACCAGAGAGATAAACCCCTTTACCAAAGGGTGTATATATGCAGAGAACGGGATCAGAGTAAACCGGATCTTTATCTGTAACTTTAGAGGAAAAACCATGACACAAATCACAGAAACGAAAAATCAGGAGGTCTGAACGTCTGAAAACACCAGAAACAAAAACAGAGGGGGATGGAAGTGCAAAAAGGTGCAGCAGGATTACTGTAAACATGAGTTCACCACTTTCAAACCACACACACACACACACACACACACACATTACATGATATTCGCTTGTACACACTCACACTCGCACACACACACACAATCCTAATCCTCCCTAAAAAAAAAAAAGAAAAAAGAAATTCAGCTCTGGAAAAAAAATATTAGATAAGAGATCATCAAACCACCAAACTGAACTGCTTGAATTTTTGCACCAGGAGTAAAGCAGCATAAAGTTATCCAAAAGCAGTGTGTAAGACTGGTGGAGGAGAACATGATGCCAGGAAAACTGATATATGTATTGATTATTTCTGAACTCTTAAAACTTGTTTTCTTTGCATTATTTGAGGTCTGAAAGTTCTGCATCTTTTTTGTTATTTCAGCCATTTCTCATTTTCTGTAAATAAATGCTCTAAATGACTTAAATATTTTTATTCGGAAACTGAAATACCGTCCACCATCCGTGGTGGTTAGATGAACCTGCTGCATTAACGCACTGCTGGATAAAGCACAAGTAGGCCTGTCCAAATAATTACATTATCGATTTATCGTCCTCAATAATATTTGATAATCGTGACATCGTCTATTGTGTTTATTTGATGATTCATTTAATTTTTAATGTCTTTAAAAGTGTATGATTGATTTTTTATGATATTCTGTTATTACTATTATTTTAATGGCATTTAATGGTTTTAAAATGATAAAAATATATAGTCCACAAAAACATTCATATTGTGACAGGTCTAAGCACAAGCTAAACTAGGTGCCTTGTTTCAATGTGGGCTAATTATGACGTATATAGGAATTATTTTAACAGGAATCTGATCACGAGCCGACACCGGAGACGCATTTAAAACAAAAGGTGTGAACGGCGACACATTTAAACAATAGTTAGAGATCAGGTGACCCGGACGCACGTTAATGCCAGGTGTGAACAGAACCGTAGAGATCAAGTTAAACAATCCGATGAAATTTCATCAAATTAAAGACACTCAATCTCAGGAGAAACTCCTTCCTTCCTCATCCCCAACAGCTCCACAGCCAATCGGTGCAGCCCGTGCTGGGATGTGGACTGAATTAAAGGTGCATTGTGTAGGAATAAATAAATAATGGGCTTTCTGCTTCATTTAATCTCACGAAAAGGTCACTGCAGGTAAAAACCTCCAGGAAAAAAACAACATCTTAACTTTCAATAGAAGAAAATGTGCATAGATTACATTGGAGCATTTCTATTGGTCCCTTTATCGTGAAATCATTACAAGTCACTTTATGCCAATAAATTAAAAATAGCAAAGCATCTCAAAAATGGAGATACAAGGTTTGTGCATGACGATGCTAATCACTTCACGCACACTGATTATGATAATCCTGATTAACCACATAAAAGTGCAAAAGTGAACCCAAAACACACTTAAACCAGTCACTCAAATCAGTTCTATAGGTGATCTGAGACGAACCGGAGCCACTTATTATAACAGATACTAAATCACATGATATGACCTGGTGTACCCAAAAGCAGTGTGTAAGACTGGTGGAGGAGAACATGATGCCAAGATGCATGAAAAAAAAAACTGATTAAAAACCAACCAGGATTATTCCACCAAATATTGATTATTTCTGAACTCTTAAACTTTATGAATATGAACTTGTTTTCTTTGCATTATTTGAGGTCTGAAAGTTCTGTATCTTTTTTTTTGTTATTTCAGTCATTTCTCATTTTCTGTAAGTAAATGCTCTAAATTACAATATTTTTATTTGTAATTTGGGAGAAATGTTGTCTATAGTTTATAGAATAAAACAACAATGTTCATTTTACACCTTTACCATACACCTATCCCCAATCAATTATTTCTATATTATTTGGAATCTCATGCTGACCAGTGATGCCAAAAGAACCAATAGAACCAATAGAAAGGCTCCAAAATAACCTTAAATGATATAATGAAATATGAGTGAATTCTTTAAACTATATGGATTATAGAGACATACTGTAATTTACTGGATATGATAATATATAATATAATGTAATAGTGGATTTGAAAAAGCATTCATTAATCTTGTATACTGCTTCCATAGTTGATCCATTTCCAGAAGGGACCAAAAGAAAACCTCCAAAACTACCAAATAAGGAGTAAAAATTGTAATTGTAATTGTAAAAAATATTTTAACATAGTTTTAACGTAATGAAATGAGAAATCCAACACAATGCACCTTTAAAAAAATAAATATATGTATAATATCCTGAGGCGTAGAGTTCATCACACACTGCTTATAATAAAGTGTAGTTTTGTTGTTTGTTTTAGTGAGAGAGTGGTGAAAATTGTGATTTGTGGTGAGATTTCAATAAGAACGAACGTCTGATTCGCTTCCCTTTCTGTAAACACACACATACATTTTTACATATTTATATATAAGCCTAGGCATAAAATATATTTATTATATATTTAATATAATTTATTCTTATTGGCTCAATCTGCCTGTTCTTCCTCCACAGTCCAGTACACAGTCTCCTGACTTTTTTCTAAAGCTTTTCTGGACTCTAGTTTGGTGATTTGCTGGATCAGTGGTGCTAAAATGCACAAATCAATCATAACATTATGACCACCTCCTTGTTCCTAGATGTGTTATCCATATTTTCAGCTCCAGATAATATTAATTCTATAATTATAAAACTGCAAAACCACCTTCGAATGGTCATGATCTCACAGAGCAGCTATTATTATTATTTTTATTTTTTTTTATTATTATTTGGGTGGTGGGTCATTTTTATTCTCAGTACTTTTATTCTTAGCACTGATTAGCATGGTGGAGGTGGTGGTTTATGTGGTGTTAGTGTGTGTGTTGCGCTGATTGTACGAGTGAGTGGATCAGACAGTGCAGCAGTGCTGCTGGAGTTTTTAAACACCTCAGTGTTTAGGGATAACGAGTGCAGAAACAAGGAGGTGAAGAAACGGGACTGACTTCTTCTCTCTTTCTTTTTTTTGTAGATTTAAAACCAAAACCAAACCACATCTCATTTCATCTCTATTATCATTTATCTATCACTGATAAACCCCCGGTGTGTGTTGGTGAACGGACCAATAAAAATGGTCTTAAATCATAAGGAAACCAACCTTCGTCACATTAAAGGAAAAGAACTCCGGTGTAAAAATGATTTTAGTGTAGTAAAAACATGATAAAGAGTACTAAGCTTTGTTAAAGGCTCTCCTGCAGCTTTCCAAGATCCAGCAATTGCAATGTGCAGTTTGTCCAAACATGCTTTAGAATGGGTTTAAATGATGCGTATTTTGCTCCTGCAGATATAAATAGCTTTTTTCTTCCACATTGGATTGCCCTGACATTTAAATGTATTAAGTGATGTATTAAGCACTTTAAAACTACACAGGAAGCTTATTAAAAACTACAAAAAAAGAAAGAAGACGAAATGGTTCACCTTTGTGCCTCGTCACTCTACTGATCATGACTATACTTTAAGATGACCGCGCCTGGAGACAAAGCAACACTACAGGTTGCAAGCAGTGTTTTTCAAGAAGCTTCTTTTGCACTCTTAAAGATTTTAATCCCTCGTTTTAAATGTCAGAGCTCTCTAGATTCTACCAATGCAGTGTGGAGCTACTTTGAGCTGGATAATGGTGTAAAACGCGATTTATCTGCAGGGGCAAAAATATGCCCCATTTAAACCCATTCTAAAGCCTGTTTGGACTAACTGCACAAAATGACTGGATCTCGGAAAGCTGCAGGAAAGTGGAGGTGAGCTATTCAACAAAGCTTAGTACTTTTATCATGTTTTATTATACGCAAAGTCAATTTCACACTGTAGTTCTCCTTTAACCCACAGTATAAAAGTTCAGGAAGTTCTCGCCACTCGTTCTTCTGTAGAGATAGCACAGTGATGACACCATCACCTCTGACATCACTTCCTCCGTCTCGCTGGTTGAAACACGGGCGTGTCTCAGATGTTCTCGGCCTGAGGAACCTCCCGGATGCTTTCCCGAAGTTCAGGACGCGCTCGCGGTTTCTGCCGGATGCTGCGGCCCGAGGCGATGAGGTCGGCGTATCCGCGTGAGTGAGAGAAGGCATACGCAGAGCGGCGTGAGCGTCCGCCACGCTGAAACGCTGGAGGCTTCCTCCTCTTCTCCTCCTCCTCCTCCTCCAACTCATACTTCTTCTTGTTTTTCTGAACCTACAAGTGAGAAAAAAAATAGAGTTAAATCAAGACAGACGATGCAAAACCTACAATTTCCTTATTTTCCTTTATTTCCTTTATTTTTTACATTAGAAATGAATTAATATTTCGACCAAACTATGATTAAGAAAAACATATGTAATTATTTCATAAACGGTAAAGCAGTTTTTAAAGCAGGGGTGTCCAAACTAAAGCCCGCGGGCCATTTGCGGCCCATTTCCTTTTTTGAAATGGCCCACAAGGTATTTTAGAAATAAAAGTGAAGGTGGCCCACAATTAAGCAGGTTTTTATAATGTGAGATTCAAAGTTTGAACTCTAGTTGTCAGAAAACAGCCAAAGAGTCTAAAAGCGGAGAGAGTGTACAGTTGTAGTGCAGAAAAACGGACCAAAGAGTCTAAAAGTGGAGAGAGTGCGCAGTTGTAGCGCAGAAAACGAGCCAATGAATCTAAAAGCATCATGTACATTTGATCCGCCTAATGTACTATAATGTAGGATATGAAGCATAGCTGTAAAAATGTGATTTGATTTGATTGCACGCGTGAAGAAGATCAGGAGATGTGTGGCAGAAATTGATGTAGATTAAACACAGCTCTTACTTTGTCTCCTACAGAAGGCCAGATGGTTTTGGAGAGGAACTGGATGCAGATGACTGGCAGGAGGCTGATGCCCACGGTGAGAATGATGGTGAGCCACAGGTAGGGCTGCCGCAGAGCGTTTGAAGCCACACCTGAGGAAAAGCAGAACAGAATTACCCTGATTATTATAAATAACAGCTTTTTAAAGCAATAGATGCCAGTTTAAAAGAAGTTCACTACCCAAATTTAACCAGCCTAGAGCCCTAGTATTATACACCTCTATATACAACCAATCAAAAGTGATTCATAATTAAAGCAAAATAAAATGTGGTTCCCAAATACTTTTAAGTAGTTTTAGTCCAGTAGTTTTATTGTCAATACTGCATATGGATAGAACATACAGATAACTGCGTGAAATTGCATTACTCTCCAACCCAAAGTTCCAGTAAAAAATAAAAAATAAAAAATAAATAAATAATGCGATAGTTTAACTAAAATACAATGTACAAAGAAAAAAGTTTTATCACTTTTTCCTGTGAGCAGAAAACAAGAAAACTAATGCCGTGTTTCGTTTTTCCAAGTCGAATGTGTTCATTTTCTTATTTTCAGTGGAAAATTAAGAATTTAAACTGAAACGCTCCTACTCAGAAAATTGGGAAAGCTTTACAAACACAAAAGCAGTAGTATTATATAGTTTATTATCTTTTCCACGTATTATTCTCTCATTAAATCAGTTATACACACAGTAATGTACAAGTTCTATCTGTGGACACGATTCCATGGAGTTTGGATGTGCAAAATACTGCATATAATGCACTGATATTGACTATCGCTAGCAATGCTAATCTGGAACAATGCTAAGCTAATTCTAACAATAATAACCTAATAGCTACAATATCTAAGGTAAATGGAACGAAATGGAGCATGGAGCATAAGACTAAAACTAAGAAATATCAACTGTAAAAATAAACACTGTACATGAATAAAGGTTCAGTAAATACAGCGTAATCATTACCTGTAAAGGTGAAGGCGGAGGGGAAGAGGACGTGTATTCCTGCACTCTGTATGTCGAACATAACGCCAAAGTAAATGGCTATACTGCCCAACACAGCGAAGCAGTTCACAAACGTCCAATAGGATGTGTCCAAAGAGATCTGCAGGAAACACACAGTAAACGTTACAGCTTCATTACTCCACATGGTGGCGCTATGATCAATCAAACGAATACTTTTTTCTTTCTGGACCTGGACTCCCCACCTCTGTAGTGTTTAACTATAGGTTTAAATAGGATCTCCGGTGGATTTGGTGTTTTACAGAGACTCTAAGACTAGGTCAGTATAGGCTGATCTGCACTTAGCAGGGCATTATTACACATGTTGTAAAGTAACATATGACATTGTAAAGACTGTTATTAGTGTAAAAATGACTTTATTTTAAGACGTGTATAACTGTTGTCTGTCTCGCTGCTTCCTGGTGTCCCAGTGCTGTAAGCCAATCAGAGGTGTATGTTTGCATGTATGAATATTCATGAGCAAGAGCCGAAATCCTATCGCGTTATACTGGATCACTGGAGCACTATTTTTTATTTTTTTCCCACAAAAACCAGCTCACATAGCATTCGTTCATACTAGAAACGCAACTAGACATTTTAAAATGAATGAAAAATGGAATGAGATCTTTAAACCCCTGCTGTCCAGGGAATACTGATTGCATTTACATAATCAGGGGTTACCTGATCGGTGGTTAACAGGGTGCTGTAGGGGATGACGTGGGTGTACCTGTAGGTTGACGGTGATGATGAGGGAGGAGGCGGTGACCACAGCGAAGGACTGGTAATCAGAGGGAGCCTCCCCGTCCTGACCCATGGTCTGCAGAAACGCTCCGTACGGGATGAAGAAGATGATGAGGGAGGTGAAGATGCCGTGGAACAGACTGATGAAGAAGTTCTTGTAATTAAACAGACTCCCCTTCTGACCCGGAAGATACAGCTTCGGAAACCGCAAACTCAGTTTATCATTCACGTCCTGCAAAAAGAACAGAAGAGCCAAGAATTCATAAAAAAAACAATATATATATATATATATATATATATAAAACACACCGTACAATTCGAATTGATCTTCTTTTAAATTATCCTGTATCGATATATCTATATTCTTTCTTACACAATGTTCAAAAAAAGCCTGCTAGAGTAGTTAAACAAGATCTGAGTTTCTATTTAAAAATTCACACCTTAAATTCCACCTTAAATCTGGCAGCAGTTGCATTCAGAGTAAAAGCTTTTTCTGACACAGAGTTGAGAGTATGTTTACATTACATTTACACTATTGTTGTGTTAGACATGTTAAATAACAATAATACAGAAACATTTATGTAATCTGTTTTGAGATAATTCTTCATGTAAACACTCATCTTATTTTTTTATGGTTGTGCAATTAAATCAGTTCTCAGGAAAAAAAAACTCTTTCATATCTAAACAAAACCTGTTATTGTATTGGTGAAATATTCCTAAACAAATCAATTTTAAATCAAATTGGGACCTTAGAATTATTCTAATCAATTCTGTAAATTAATGGTGATCGCCAGCCTGAATTATGATATAGTGAATCAGTATGTAAAAGTCAAACTAAAGAAAACAGACTTAAACTAAAATCTCACCTGATCCAGCAGCCCAACGAGCAGCACAGGTAAGCTGCTGTAGAGGACGTTGTAAAGAGTGATGAACCAGTCTTCATACGCAGTCTAACAAACAATAGACAAAACAGACAAAAATTACACTCATAAAGCATTTTTAGACACTGAATAGGTTATAAGACCTTGACTAAATTTAACCGCATATTTTAGTAAAAGATCCTTTTTCTATAATTCACCTGAGCAGAGTATCCATTAAAGAAGGAGAACCAGAAGTGAACCAGGGTGAAGGCGAAGTTCTTGTAGAAGAAGTAACGCAGGAATTTGCACATGCGGATGTAGGACCAGCGGCCGTGCACCAGCAGGAGGCGCTGTAGGTAACGGAACTGAGCGAAGGCGTAGTCGCTGGACATCACCGCCTGCATGCCCTCCTGCCCACTGATGCCCACGCCGATATCTGCAGCTGTAGAAGAAAACAAAATACGAGAAAATGATGAGGAAGATGGATGATCACAAACCATCAAACCAAACTGAACTGCTTGAATTTTTGCACCAGGAGTAAAGCAGCATAAAGTTATCCAAAAGCAGTGTGTAAGACTGGTGGAGGAGAACATGATGCCAAGATGCATGAAAAAAAAACTGTGATTAAAATTTCTGCATCTTTTTTTTTGTTATTTCAGCAATTTCTCATTTTCTGTAAATAAATGCTCTAAATGAGAATATTTTTATTTGGAATTTGGGAGAAATGTTGTCTGTAGTTTATAGAATAAAACAACACTGTTCATTTTACTCAAACATAAACCTATAAATAGCAAAACCAGAATCTCAAATCACCGGAGCTAAATGCCTTGTTTACTCTTCTACTCACTCTTGATCATGTTGACGTCGTTGGCTCCGTCTCCGATGGACAGAGTCACTGCTTTCTTGTAGCGTTTCACCAGGCTGACCACGTTGGCCTTCTGTTTGGGGGTCACGCGGCAGCAGATGACGGCGCTGCACTCGCAGGCCATGTCCACGAAGTCCCGCTGCCTCAGCTCCTTCTCCCAGTCGTCCATGGGCTGGCCGTCCTGCGGGTTGGAGGGGGGCGGGCGCTTCCCCAGACGCCTCAAACGCAAACGCCGACGCTTCTTCTTCTTCTCACACAGAATCTCATTCTGTAGAAACAGCAGAGAAACAAGAAATCAACTTTCACCATTTAATAACCTCACCACCACCCAAATAATAATAATATTAACTGCTCTATGGTGGTTTTCTATGCTGTGGGATCACAGGACCATCAATAAACAGGTGCAGAAACAAGGAGATGTTCATAATATTATGCTTGATGTGCATGGTAAGGTATTAGACTGAGGATGCACCTACCAGCCAGCCTCCGGTGATGATGAGAGCGTTTTTTCCGGGTTCGGTGAAAAAAGGCTCCGTCACTTTCTTATTCCGGTCTCTACGCAGTTCATTCCTCCTCCTCGTCATCCTGTCCGACAGTTTCCCGCTGTAAGAACAGAGAGAGAGCACGGTTAGGGTCTGGGGTGGTATTTAGCAGAGCATCTTACATCATATTTTACCCCAAAATAAAGAACAACTAGCAGTGATGAAACACAAAAACCAGTCAAATCAAATTTTATTTTATTTAATTTGTGGCAACTATTCAGTTAGTATTATTCATTAGTGGAAACAACCAGTTCTATTTTCATTTCCAACCAGGATTTAAATTATTATTTTTTTTATTCTTTATTACAACTTTTTAACCTTTTTCATGACCAAACCGAAAGGCCAGAGACATTTATCTGTTCACACGGACAATTTTAGACAGGCGCTGACGGTCACAATCAATACCACCAACTCCAATAAATCACACTGCCTTGCTATGAGCACACTGGCCAGTATTATTCAGTCAGGTGTGGGTGTTCTCAAGCGATCTCTTAAGACGGAACTTCATGATCTATTAGCTTATATCTATAGATCTATCTAATTATATTCAGAAATAAGGTACTTTGAAATTTGAAATTATAGAAATTAGAAACATGCCAAAAGTCAAACTAATATGAAACTAATACGTGTGTAAAAGAGCAAACAAAACATCACAGTTCATCTCCTCACTTCACATCCTCTCCATAGTGGATCTTCATGCCGTCCGTCAGCAGCTCACAGGAGTATCCAATGTTCACAGCAGTTTCTGTTTCAACACAGAAATATGAGATTTTAAATGCACAATTCATAAAAAATACACATTACATACATTTTAAGATGACTGAGCATTTTACTAATAACTTGATTTCTATTTCATTTTCAGCATTTGGCAAAGAAAATATATTTTTATACACCAAATCAAGCTACTGACCTTTCTTGTCTCCAGTCAGAACCCATATCTTGATGTTGGCTTTGGCCAGTTTAGCGATGGTTTCTGGAACTCCGTCCTGAAGTTTGTCTTCGATGGCTGTTGCTCCGATCAGCTAAATGAGGAACAAACAGAAGATTTTAGTTTGATCAGATGTCGCCCCTTCTATAACCCTCTATATTCAGCATAGATATTTATACAGCTTTAAAAAACAGTATCTTCTACTCAGTGATAAAACTCCTGCATCCGGACTGCAATTGAAAAAACAGGAGGACCAGTGAGTTTTCAAGGCTTTCTCTGTAATATTACATTGCAGAGTTCAGTAGCTCCTCCATTTCCACTCGCTGTTGTGTTTACACTTGGATCTTCGTGGAAACGTGCACCCAAAGTGTAATTACGGTGCGTGGCAGTGGACAAATATTTATTTTATTAATAAACTCAGAGATGTGTTAAGTGTGTTTTTTTTAATTGAGCCTTGCTCAGTTTTTGTTTTTTTTTGTTGTTTTTTTTAAAAAACAAAGTAAAAAATCTATAAATGATAGCTTCATACCATCAGGTTGGTCTCGATGAGTTCGGAGACCCGGTCCAGCGCCTGATCGCGGTCAGTCATGGCCACGCTGGCCTCCTTGTGTTTCTGAGCCCACGCCGCGTACTCCGCTGCACTGATATCTTTATAACACAAACACAGCGTCCGCAGCGTCTCGTTCGCAAAACCCTGCGTGAGAAAAAGGAGAAAATACTAAAATATCCAGGTAAAATTCCACTGCCAGACTTTGGCTCAGAGACTAACTTTGGATTGTATACCTCTTGGTGAAAGACTGTTTACTGCTAGATACTGTATTTTATATTATGATAAGAATATTAAGTATTATTAACAATTTAAAGTGCCATAAAGATAGATAAAATACTATAAAGCACTGGTGTGCAAAGCAGATGACCTCAGAAAAAAAGTAATGCATGCACAAAAATATTAATGATTGTGTTTAACCTGGTAGATCCTGTATAAAAGCTTAAAATTTCAGTTTTCAGTTTCATAGGTCCTACAATTGAACCCTGTGGAACTCCACCATTCACAGTAGTTTCAATAATAGTACAGTATTTAAGCCTATGATTTAAAGAGGTGCCATGTAGACAGTGCAGTCCACTACATTCCCTCTACACTACAGTCCTGTAATTTCAAGAAAAAAAATATTTTATAAATAAAACCAATAATCAATCATTTGCAGATTGGATTAAGTGCAAGGTGAATAAAGCCACACAGAAGCTCCAGTAGGAGAGGCTTTAACATTTCATATACTGTTATAAGTACTGCATGTACAGTACACTCACATCCAGAGCCTCCTGGGTGGTTTCTTTGTGTTTGGAGTTCGGACTGAGCCGCTGGTAGATCACAGTATCGGCTCCCTTACAGTACAGCCTTATACGACCATCAGGACACTTCACTACACACACACACACACATTCACAATAGAAGAGAACACAATACAATATAGCATCACATTTATACATTTCTACATTTATTTTTATTCTCAATTTACTCATTTTTATTTTTCCCCAATTTTTTATAAGGCCAGGATTCACACAGTA
Source organism: Astyanax mexicanus (assembly GCF_023375975.1). Classification (NCBI taxonomy): domain Eukaryota; kingdom Metazoa; phylum Chordata; class Actinopteri; order Characiformes; family Acestrorhamphidae; genus Astyanax; species Astyanax mexicanus. The sequence goes on from NC_064424.1 coordinate 47,106,112, forward strand.
AATTGTGGGAAAGATAAACGGACCAATAAAAAAGATCCAGAATAATTTAATGCCTGACTTTCACTGACTTTCACAGACACTGACCGGTTTTCAACTGAACACAAAGCGACAAACTGTGTGAGCACCCCTTTAAATTCTGTGATGTTAAATTGCAGGAAAATACAACACTGTTATCAGAATCCCCTGAATCAGAAGCTCCTCCCACTAGTTGCTGACAGAAGCCAACCAGTCAGGTTCGTCGTTCCTGCACTCGGCAAAACATGAAACATCAAATCTGAAACTTCAAATCAGATTCACTGAATTAATATCGTATTTATTGCTGTGACACTACAATAACTAACATTCCTAATCCTTTCAGACCTTACATTCACTGCGATTGACATGGTTCCTTCTTTCTTGTGTATTCTTGCATTTTTTTATTTTGCAGAAAGATAAAAAAACATATCCTTTTTCAGTAAAGTTTTATAGTTTTTTTTTCTCTCCCCAATTTACGTGGCCAATTACCCAACCCACTCATTAGGACTCCCCCTATCACTAGTGATGCCCCAACACACCAGGAGGGTGAAGAAGACTAACACATGCTTCCTCTGATACATGTGAAGTCAGCCACCGCTTCTTTTCGAGCTGCTGCTGATGCTGTAGCATTACCGAGTAGCATCACAGCGCTAACACTCGGAGAAAAGCACAGCGACTCGGTTCTGATACATCAGCTCACAGACGCAGCCCTGTGCTGCAGACATCACCCTAGGAGTGATGAGGGGAGAGAGCTCCATCTACTGTACCCACCCGGAGGCAGCAGGGCCAATTTAGCTCCCTCTGAGTGCCGGAAATTTGTCAATCAACAATCATACATAGATCTGGGTGTGCAATAGATCAATAGTGTGATTAGACTCACGGATGATGGACATGCGTTTCCGATCGCTGTTAAAGTCCAGCAGAGCCAGCATCTCGTACGTCTTCTCCGTCCCCATCTCACTGATGGTGATGGTGTCCTGAGTACGAGACAGAAACACAAATCCAAAACACCGCGCCGCCGTGACCAGAGCGCCCTCATCTGGAGACGCCGCCTGGTACACCAGCTCACCTGGGAAAAACACAGGAGAGAGAATATTAAATTATATTTCTATACTGTATAATAACAGGTGTTAATATCTAAGAATAAATACATCATTACCTTACTTAAGTATAAAGTATTTACTTAAACAGTAAAAATGGTTTTAACCCCTAGTATACTACTGCTATCCTTCTACCTATAGAGTATTGAATGGTCAACTTTTTAACACCTATGATAAAATAACAAATTTCTCCCAAAAAGAGAGAAATGTTTGATATATGGTTATGGTTATCCATAAAAACAGCTTTTTTTCCCCGATCAAATGTTGAGGCATAACATGTAAACTTCTCTAAATTATAACTACTATGAATTATTTCTTTAAAATTATAAAATTATATTTCTATACTATAAAGGAGCTCAGAAGCAAAATACCCACATATTCTCTTTTAATGATGTTTCAAATCAATACACAAAAAATAATCTGATATTTTGCTAAAGAGAGATTATGAGAGAATAAAAAGTGGTATCTCACCTTCCTTCTGCTCCACCATGACGGTGTGGCACAGAGAGAGCAGCTTGAAGAACTCCATCATCTCCACGTCTTTTTTGGAGCGTATGCAGGTAATCAGGTGATTATCGAGGAACTTGAACTTCCTGTCGGCGTATTTGTTCCAGCTGAAGTCTACAGGCTGTGTGGTAGAGGACAGGACCAATCAGGTCATTACATTACATTACATTAAAAGATATATGGTACGTTAAATGTGGCATTTGCAGCATAAAGGGTCATTAAAGAGGCACTTTATTTACACAAAAACATTAAAACTGAGAGTAAAACATTTAAAAATGTATTTAAAAGTTCTGTACCTTCCCATGTTCCAGTGGTGCACCATCTGTAGCCTTGGCATCCCCTAAAGGCAAGAAAGAAATGGGACATTCATTTTTTTACTATGCAGGCATGTTGTCTACTATTCTTATTAAAATAAAACACAAAATCAGAAAAAGTAGGAACCCTTTATTAGCTTTATTTCACTACAGACAGTATAAGCCAAACATATTTTATAACTTTATTAAATTCATCAATATACATCCATTCCTGCATTCCAAGTTTCTAAAAGTCATGTACTTATTCTCTTAATTAATCATGGGTGTGGTTAATTTTGGGCGTAATGTGAAATAAACCGGAAAATCTGTGTGCCAGTTGTCATTCCCTTTAAGCGCCGGGTGAGCTCTGACTTTGGCGCGTTCGTATCTTAACAGCGCAGCACTTTTGCACGTCTCAACAGAATGAGCATTCTGACCTGCTCATTCACGCTGTGAAGATACACCAGCAGCTTATTTAAGGGAACAGTAATGTTATTTTACTCTTTATTCTGTTTATTGTTGATGTAAAAGCTGGATTTGTGCACACCATGTGGGTAAGTGATTACTCTGGCCAACACACGCCCAGTGTTGTGAATAGAGTCAGTAGTGTGAAACGATGTCTCAGATATCCATCTCCCTAAAGGCTCGACACTAAACTGTTCCAGGATCAAACCGCCAAAACAGCTCGACACCCGAACCTACAGCAGCAGATCACATGTCCTACTGACCCTGATCATTCACCTTCCTCATCCTCATCTGATACAACCTCACCATACACCATACACCATCCACATTACTGTAAATACATCAGGAAAAATATGGAGTTTTTATCACCTATAAAGAATGGAGAGACCTGTCATTTTTAGAGTGATTGCACCACGGATACCGTAGCAACAGCTTAGCAACCACCTAGCAACCACTCAGCAACACCATAGCAACCACCAGGCATACAGAGCAACACCTTAGCAACCACTTAGCAACTACATCCATCCACGAGTCAGCACTGCAATCACACTGTCAGTTTCTGCAGTCTAGTTTTATAGCTACACTGTGTGAGACAGAATCCAAAACACAACCTAGAAAATCACTGTGTGAGATTTTTAGATTATTAATTTGCCTTTTATTTATGAAATAAGTGTAGAATTGTCTCAGGAGCAGCTCACTCAGCCCTGCAGCTCTCACCGTAGGTGCGTCCGCTGATGGTGCACTTCTTAAAGGCCATGATGTTCTGGGTCAGAGTTCCCGTCTTGTCAGAGAAGATGTACTCGATCTGGCCGAGCTGCTCGTTCAGGGTGGTGGTCCGAGCTTTAGCTGGAGTGTCTTTCTCAGAGTAATACATCTGCAGATCCCAGTTTATAAACTTACTTTGACCCAGTCTAATCACCTCCACACTGAGAGAGAGAGAGAAAGAGAGAGAGAGAGAGAGAGAGAGAGAGAGAGAGAGAGAGAGAGAGAGAGAGAGAGAGAGAGAGAGATTAGCTGACGCTCTAGGATTTTTCCTCACCTCATTGATCAATCTGCGCTCTGCTCTTACAGTCACCCTTACAGGACTTTACCACGCCTAGGGAGATTAGAAGCAACAGTGCTGAACTTTCTCCATTTGTAGAGCGTCTGTCTTACCATGGACACATGACCATCAAGGCTTTTAGAGATACTTTTGCAACCATTTCCAGCTTCATGCAAGTCAACAATTCTTGAACTTAGGTCTTCTGAGAGCACTTCTGTGCATTATTTTATTTCGTCCATTTAATTTAGTCAAAAATAAACAGGTTTACATCCATTTTTTTATTCTAATGTTTCGCTTCTGCACATCACTATCTGAATTTCAGGAAAATAAAAATGCTGAGTGATTGGAGACGCCCCCAGGTGTGCAAGGTCTTACCTGACGTAAAGCGAGATGGGCACCATGGTGTTGAGGACGATGATGTAGCCCCAGAAGCTGAGGAAGCCTCTGTAGGAGGCCGTCTGGTTTTTGGCGTCGTACAGATACCAGGCGTTGCTGCCGATCTGTTCGTACCAAAACGAGTGTCCAATCGCCAGGCCGGCACACACCAGGATCAGCATCACAAAGATCTGATCACGACCCAGAGAACAGAGTCAGATTCTCTACGTTAGTGACGTTAAAGCAGCGATAATATGGGAGAATATGAGCTGCCTCTGCAGTGAGGAGGTGGGATTTCCCTGCTTTACACATGCATTTCTGGACAAACTAAACCAAATGGACACAAAATCAGCACTGAAAGTCAAACAAGCATGTGGATTGAGGCATTTAAAAAAGTTTTGCTCTCAGCCGTGGATGGCTTTGATGTCATTGCAACTATTACCAAATTATCCAATACTTTTCTGCAGTACTGAATGTATACATGTTTATAATATACTGATACTGCAAAACATCACATTTGCAATAGTAGAGATTTGATATTCACATATATCAACATATAACATTCAATAATGGTACATCTCATTGTTTCCCATATACTTCAAATACACAATATTACAAACAATTATAACTAATATATATATATATATATATGTTGAAGGTTGGTTAACTTACAGTGTACACCATGTAGTTCATTAGGTAGTCTATCTTGGTGCGCTTGAACCTGGTCTTTCCACCATTCCTCATAATCTTAGTGTCAGCTCCTGCAGAGAGAGAGGGAGGAGGGGGGGGGGAAATATTGCAAATTTTAGAAGAAACACAGTCATTTATGTTTTATATTTACATAAATGCAAAATATATATATAAAAAAACTTCCACGTGTCCACAGGTGCTTAATAAAAGTAGCTTTTAGGAATAAAGACTGCTTCTACAAACATTAGTGAAAGAATGGGTCTCTCTCAGGAGTCACTACTAAATATTCCACAGCCAACTGTCAGTAATGATATAACACAGTGGAAGAGACCGGTAACGACTGGAGTGTCTAATCACACTGTTCGTCTTGATTTGACGGTTGCCATGGCAACAGTACTTGTCTGTCTGCGTTGTAAAGTGTAAAAGTGCGAATGTAAAATTTGGTTGAGGGGGGATAATGGTGTGGGTTGTTGTTTTTTTGTTTGTTTGTTTGTTTTTATAGAAGATTTTGGACTATTTTCCTGCTTCTAACTTTGCATGTTTGTGTGTAACAGAGTTTATTAACCTGCGAATATAACCAGTCCCCGGCACTCCTCCGTGTTTCGGACTTTGCAGCCTCGGAGCAGCATGTTATCCAGGTCCAGAGGATACTTATCCCTCCTCCAGTTCATGGTGCCCGTAAACTTATCCAGCCTGTTGTTCGGCTCCTCACACACAATCATAGCTGAGGGACAAACAGAGACAAACAGGACAGATATAAGACTAACTCCACAATAAACACCAGTAAACTTTTAGTTAATTATTGGTACTATGATTAAGGTTACATAGTCCAAAGTCACACTTAGACACACTTTATATACAAACATACACTAGTTTTCTTTTAAAATTAAATATTTAAATTTGTATTAAATATAAAAAGTTAAATATTAAATACAGGGCTCTAGACTATTTTGTTGCACTGGTTGCGCAGGAGACTTTTATTTTGACATGTAGCGTAGTGAATTAGCTGCAATGGCTAATGGCTAACCGGCGATGCTAGCTGTATTTCCGAGCTGAATGAATCAGTGTTTTGTGTTTTTTAATAACAGATTGATTTCTTAGTGCTGGTTAGGGTTGGTAGGATCTGTGGTTTGATATTACATGTGGATTATGACTTTAATTAACTTGATATAGTTATTTATTGCATTTACAATGCCGGAATGCAGCCGACAGCCCGATGCTAGCTACGCTAACAGACTGCAGATCTTAATGGAGACGGCTAACGGCTAACTGGTGACGCTAACTGTATTACAGAACTAAATTAATCTCTGTTTTTTAATAACAGATGTGTGTGTCTGTGCTGGTTAGTGTTTGTAGATCCTGTGGTATTATAGGATATGTGGATTATGACTATAGTTTACTCCAGACTGTAGTTAAAATACCTTTACAACACCGAAATGCAGCTATCGGCTAAAGTTACTCAGTCAGCCTCAGACTGAAGCTGCTGGGGGTTCAGGGTAAACTGTGGAACTGGAATCCGGATCAGTGATGTGTTTAGTGTTAACGTTACGGCAGGTTCATTGTCCAGCTCAAACTGTGGACTGGAATATGGATCGGTAAGTGGATCCGCCACGGTCACTTGATATCTGATTAGTCAGGTAGTGTGTAAAAATCATTATAATTTGCAAAATAAGTAAAACCCGTTAAAGACATGCATCCTACCATCAAACCGGGCCAGCTGACTCTCCTCCTGCAGGCTCTCGTGAGTGACCTTCAGACCCATCTTAAACTTCAGATTAGTCTCTCTAAAAAAAATAAACAACACAAAAATACAATAAAAACAGTGCTAATTAGCATTATCCTGAAATGAAGACTTTTCAATTAATTTATTCCAATAAAAAAAAAACATTTCACAGTGGCAGAATCTAAAACTGGATTAGTTTCACATTTAGACAGTCCAAAAAAAGACTAAATAATAAAACTGTTCATACGAGTCCCGTCTCTCTGATTATATATAAACATTATAATTTAAATGAAAATCAATATTGACTGAAGAGGATCTTCATCCTGTTCAGCCGGTTTTGAGACGTGGCAGAGAAACACTACAGGCCTGGAAAACACTGGGTATTTAAAAGAATGGGTGTAGCTCAATGGTGAGTGTGTGTGTATGTGTATATATTTGCAAAACCAAACATATATACTTATGCAATATGGCCAAAAGTTAATATTCCAATATATTACTTAAATTTGATACAATACAATATAATTATGATAAAAATAAAAACAGTATGTTAGCCAAAGAAAAAAATACATAATGCACCATGTACAATCAATTGCCGACTATTGTTCAGTAAATATATACTATATTTTAAACATAATTCCATGTAAAAACTCTACATTCTAATAAATAAACAACAACTACTGCCAGATTTACATTATGATAAAAACGTTAAAAAGGGAAAACATTACATTGCATCTCAATGATTACTGCATTATTTCACACTAAAAGGACAAAGCTTATGAATAAAATTAACTCTTACCCATCAAGCTCTGCGGTCTCTACATAACACAGACTGTTCGGATCAGTGGAGGACAGTAAGAGAATATCAGCCTACAGGAAATAAAACGAGGATCACAAATTTTTTTTTTTTTAAAACCTGAGAAGCAATAAAATACAAAGTAATACGAGAAACATCTTACAGGAATGAAGTCGTTTTTCTTCAGGCGGACCACGTCCCCAACCTGAATGTCCATCCACCTCGTCTCCTGAAACCTGTAGCAGAGTGAAGATGTTTTGAGTGTGGGAAATGCAATATATAAAATGCAGTGTTTCTATATGTGTACTTCTTAGTTACTACTTAATTGCAGAGAGTAAGAACCAAATATATTTCAGGTTTTATATGCTTAACTTCATTTTATTTCTTAATATAAAAGTTTTTCCCTCAACCTCGGTCAAATTTTCTCAACCTCAACTCTGCCTCATTCCACCTCACTAAAAGGTAAACACATTTCCCTTAAGGATAACTACATTCAGACTCAGCTTTTTTAGCAGTATATAGGCAAGCTGTCAACCTTGCACAGTGCAGATTGATTTAGTGCGTTTCAGTGTGTCTTTGCTATCATAACGACGGGAAAAGTACAAATTATGCAGCTCGCAACGCACAAAAGGAATGTACTAATTATCTTAATTGATGATGGGCGTGGTTAATTTAGGCCGTAACATGAAATAAACCAATCAGCATGTCTCTTGCTTATCATTTCCTTCAAGAGTCAGGTGAGCTCTGACTTTGGCGGATTGCTATTTTAATGGCGCAGAGGAAACTGAGCTGCTGGTTGACGCTGTGAAGGAGCTCCAGCAGCTCATTTACGGGAACAGCAATGTTATTTTATTTACTATTCTGTTTATTGTTGATGTAAAAGTTGGGTTTGATGTCTGATAAGATACATCCCTCAGACGTATTCAGGGGGAGAGTAATAATGAAAGCAATTTACAAAAAACTGCTTGATTCACCCACCTGCCATCCAGAAGCACCTCACACTTCCTGTTGTTGATTTCTTTATCCATCCTGTGTCGAGCCTGTGAGCAAACAGAATTAAACAGATTAATAAATTCTCCAGAACCTGGATTATATCATTCACAAACACAGACTTTTTTGTTTTATTTTTGATTATATCTTTGTATAAAAAATTATAATAAAAGAAACATAATAAAAATAATTTTATTGTTGTAAAATACTACTACAGACATTTAAACAACGTATAAAAACACACACGTACCAAGTCATCCACCAAGTCTTTGATAGCAGTGATGCCAAGCACCAACACCAGGGGCACCAGTGTGGTGTACCAGGGTAGCGTAGAGATTTGTGGGATGATCTTTAAAAAAAAAAAAAAAAAAAAAAAAAAAAAAACCAGAATAAAAATTAACTAACATTTATTTTTACGTATGTTCCTCTCTGGGAAGCATGTAAGCTTTACACTGAACGGTCAATTTGGTATTAAACAATGCAAGCAATAATATGAATTAATTAATATTATTAATATTAATAATATTAAGTTATACAGTATAATATATAACCATCATTTACAGTGATTTTGCTCTATACTGCTATAAGTGTTAATACTCTACAGGTCCAGCACACCTGTAAGATGAGCAGGGCGAGAAAGTACAGGTTGGCTGCTCTCTTAAACTGTTCATACAGGTTCAGAGGGAGGAAGGTCAGGACGTTGTACTTGTAGGTCTTGATAGCATTCCCCTAAAATAAAAGTGGACAAAAAAAACAACAAATAAGTAAGAAAAACAATAAATAAAGATTTGATGTGGTCCTGATTATTGAAGAACAGGGTGAAAGAAGGAGAATAATAAATCATGTAAGGTGGTACACAACCAAATTAATGTTTTTAATGAATCAAAAACAAAAGATTACACAAGAAAACGCATGTGGGTTCCAGGGGATGTCTAGGAAATGTCCCTGGGTCTTTGGAGACAATGACAAATTGGACATCAACATCACTGTTGGATAAAAACATAATTTTCCATAATTTTCCATCATTTTTCTACTGAAAAATTGGGAGCATACAGCTCATTAGCATTCATTTATTGTGTTTCACACAGACATCAGGATATTAAACAGCGGTATTATTACACACTGCATTTTTAGCCCCTATCATTTAACCCTAGTTTGCGTGCATATGTTCCTGTGGGTGATTTTAGGAATGTATTTTAAGTTTTTAGTTTAGTTGGTGGATACATAATCTAAAATGTTTGAGATTTAATTCTTTTCTTATTTATTTTATTAACATTTAGTCTTGTTTTCTGCTTAGTTACACCAAACTTTAGCACTACGCTTGCTGAGATCATGATAGGAGATGAATAGAGAACGATAGAGAGAGAGAGAGAGAGAGAGAGAGAGAGAGAGAGAGAGAGAGAGAGAAGGATGATGGGGCGTTTAGCTCTATCACTAGTGAGAGTCTCCACCCCTCAGACTCTAAGATCTCACTCGGCTATGAGCAGAAAGAACAGGTAAACTGTGTAATGATGTAAGTGCCGCCATGTTACTGATCTTCTAAAACCAGACACCAAAACCCAGGTAACGTCCACTGTAATTACCACACTGACCCACATCCTGCACAGCAGCGTGGGTAAACGTGGAGAAGAGGAAGACTGAGGTGAGTCTGAGCTGCAGATTCTACTTGACTTCATCCTGATCAGCATCATCCTGAGGGCTGGAGTCAGAGGTAGAAAACACTACTACCCCAGCCTGAGCTCATGAAACATGATGAGGCTGGAGGTAGAGTGAGGCTGAGTGAGGTACAGTAAAGTAAAGTGAGGTAAAGCAAGATATAGATAAGTAAGGAAGGTAAATTGAGGTAGAGGGATATAGTGCGAGGTACAGTGAGGTAAAATGAGGTAGAGCAAGAAACAGTGAGGTAAGTACCAAGATATAGATGAGTAGAGTGAGGTAAAGCGAGATAGAGTGATATAGTGTGAGGTAAAGTGAAGTAAAGCAAGATTTAAATAAGCAGAGTAAGGTAAAATGAGTCATACAGTGCGCGAGGTACTGTGAGATAAAGTGAGGTAGAGCAAGGAACAGTGAGGCAGAGTGAGAAAGAGTGAGGTAAAGTAAGATATAGTGAGATAAAGTGAGGTAAAATGTGACACAGTAAGGTACAGCAAGTAAGGCAGTAGCAAGGTACAGTGAGGCAGAGTGAGATAGCACAAGGCAGAGTGAGGTAAAGCAAAGTAGAGCAAGGTACAGAGAGGTACAGTAAAGTAGATTGAGGCAAAACAAGATATAGCGAGATAGAGTGAGGTAAAATAAGTTAGAGTGATGCAGAGAGTGAGGTAGAGCAAGTTATAGTAAGGTAAAATAAGAGAGTGAGGTAGGGAAATTTAGAGTAAGGCAGAGCGAGGTACAGGTCCACAGTAAACGCTCACTCCAAACTACTTCTTAGCCAGTTACAGCCAAGCACTGAAAAACCTTAAATGGTAAAAAAAAGCTTAAATTGATTGTTTCACGTCAATATTAAAATATTTAACAGCATTTTCACAAATCACATGTTTTACCCATATCCTGCACCCCTACAGACCAATGTTTCTGGTTTAAACAGAGAGCAGCTCTGCTCACTCATCTCCACAAACAAACAGCTCTCTCTTTATCAGGTCAGGATCAGAGAGCTGAGGCAGGATTTTCCACAGAAACACACTTACAGAGTATTTACTCTTCTTTAAACACAGGAAGTACTTCTTCTTGAATTCTGGGAGTTTGCAGAAATCTCTGTCGTTCGCTTTGACCTGCCATCCAGCTTCTACAACACAGAACGTTAATAAAAATATCAATATAAACATAATTATTATACAAAACTGTATTTGTATGAAATGTAAAACTCCCGTGCTGCAACTCCCGAAAGAAGAGACTCACCAGGACCGGCTGCTGCTGGGACGGTGGGCGGAGCCTCTTCATCTACATCTTCATCCTGCTGCAACTCATCATCAGTCTCATCATCACTGTACGGCATCTCCTCATCATCCGGCCCCAGGGAATCCTGGGAGTCCGCACGCTGCCGACTCATCCTGAGAGAGAGAGAGTGCACACTATAGAGGGAGTGAGTGTGCACACTAGTGAAAGAGAGAGAGAGAGAGATACATGTTTTATTTAGTATATATATTTATTAATTAACAAAAGAAAGAAATTCCGAAGAAAGAAAGAAAGAAAGAAAGAAAGAAAGAAAGAAAGAAAGAAAGGAAGTAAAAAACAAAGAAAGAAACAAAGAAAAACTACCTGACTGACAGAAAGAGGGATAGGCAGTAAAGGAAATAGACAAACAAAGACAAAGGTAAGAGCGATAGACAAAGATAGAAAGAGAGACAGACGGATAAACAGAAAAACAAAAGACAGAGGGACAGAGACAGAGAAAAACTGTAACTGGACAGACAGGAAAAAGAAAAAGACAGATAAAGAGAGACAGACTAACAGATAGAGAACAGACAGAAAGAAAGAAGGACAGTCAGAGAGACAGAAACACAGAAAAACTTCTCACACACTCAAATGTAAGTGTGAACACAAACATAAACAAGTGTGAACAGTGAGCATCGCGTCACCAGACCATCAGAAGAACATGTGACTTTCTGCTCACTGTTTCACAATCGCTCAAATATCAGCTGACGGACAGGTGCATCATCAGAGTCATCCTCAACCCTTTATCTCTAAACAAAAGCTTTACAGAACAGGAAACTCCTCATTCTGGACTTTAAGTCTTATTTATCTCATTTTATTCCATCGTCTTTACAATTTCAACTCTAAGAGTCCGAAACACTAGAAGTGTGAAGACTAGCACACGCCTCCTTCGATACTGACTCCGCCTCTTTGCCTGCATCACAACCAACCCTAAAAGAGACGGTGGCCAAATCATGCTCTCTCGGACTCCGGCTGCTGATGGTGAGCAACAAGATCCAGGATCATAGTGACAGCCCCTCAGTCCACTGGACCAGATTCACCACTACAGTACTGTTTCTATTCATAAGGAAATATTAATATAATATAAAAGGTAGCTGGCTATCTACCAGTAGAGTAACAGTGCTTAAAAAAATATAATATGATGTTATAAATATGAAATTATGAGTTATATGAGCCATCTAAGGCTTTTAGCATTTAAAATACACCATTCCAGGCCTTCAGTATCAGTGAGGGTATTAAGACTGGCAGGTTCTATAATTTAAACTATTTAAAATAAAACATTCCAGGCCTTTCCCAATTTAAAATATACAAAACAAAGCCTTACCCATTTAAAAATGCACAATCCAAGGCATTTACCATGTAAAACACACATAATTAAAGGCCTTTACTAGTTAAAAATGGCATTTCAGGGCTTAACTTTTTAAAATACACCATTCCAGGCCTTTTTTTAATTTTAAATATACAAAACAAGCCTTTACCATTAAAAATACACAATTCCAGGCCTTCAGTATCAGTGAGGGTGTTTAGACTGGCAGATACTATAATTAAAAATATACAATCTCAATTATCCCTTTTGGAAAATCACATTTTTCTTTGGTTACAAAAAGCTAGAATAGTTTTAAGCTCCTGTAACAAAATGATGCAATCAAATGGGCAATATTAATCTACGTGGCACCACACCTACACACACACATTAAAAAGTGATTGACAGATAAACCTGGGTGTGGAGGTGTGTGTGTGTGTGTGTGTGTGTGTGTGTGTGTGTGTGTGTGTAAAAGAATAAACACAAAGAACAAATGAGTTATTATTATGAAATATTTGATCAGTGTGTGCACTGTGTAATCACAGGCTTCAGTGATAAAAACTGCAATAAAAAAATATATTATTCTGCTTTTATTGGAGTAACTGTCTCTACTGTCCAGAAAAGACTAGAATACTAGATTTTGGAGCATTGCTGTGAGGATTTGATTGCATTGCTGAGCTCAGGATGTCAGTGCTGGATGATCATTACATCACCTCATCCCATAAAAAAAGTACTGCATGGAGCTCCATCAGTCCTATTCTTTTGGCTATACTGTGCTTCTCTACAAGGAGGAGATAAGCTGTTTGTATTTGCACATTTATCAACAACTGCTGCAGCCTAATGCAGCTGAATAAGACATTCATTACATTAGAATGAATAACCTATTATAGAGGAGTTGTGGAGGATGATGAGGATGATAAAGGGGGAGTTGATCATCCAACATGTAATGTAAATCTCTCGCTATCTTTAATAAACTCCTGAAGACAGAGCTCTTCAAAGAGCACTTACTCTCCTAACACCTCTAACTAACTACCTTCTACTACCAGATCAGGAGAATCTCTCACTATCTTTAATAAACTCCTGAAGACAGAGCTCTTCAAAGAGCACTTACTCTCCTAACACCTCTAACTAACTACCTTCTACTACCAGATCAGGAGAATCTCTCACTATCTTTAATAAACTCCTGAAGACAGAGCTCTTCAAAGAGCACTTACTCTCCTAACACCTCTAACTAACTACCTTCTACTACCAGATCAGGAGAATCTCTCACTATCTTTAATAAACTCCTGAAGACAGAGCTCTTCAAAGAGCACTTACTCTCCTAACACCTCTAACTAACTACCTTCTACTACCAGATCAGGAGAATCTCTCACTATCTTTAATAAACTCCTGAAGACAGAGCTCTTCAAAGAGCTCTTACTCTCCTAACACCTCTAACTAACTACCTTCTACTACCAGATCAGGAGAATCTCTCACTATCTTTAATAATAAACTCCTGAAGACAGAGCTCTTCAAAGAGCACTTACTCTCCTAACACCTCTAACTAACTACCTTCTACTACCAGATCAGGAGAATCTCTCACTATCTTTAATAAACTCCTGAAGACAGAGCTCTTCAAAGAGCACTTACTCTCCTAACACCTCTAACTAACTACCTTCTAAATATATATATATATTACTATGAAATATTGTGCTATTATTTTAGGGCCATATCACCCAGCTTCATCTGTATTAATCAGCATAATGTAGCATCCCTCCACCCCCTCACTGTACATCTTTACAGAGGAAAAATGTGGTTATTCAGATGCTGAGAGCAGCATGAAAAGGCTGAATTACTACCAGCAGAAATGCGACTGGCCCTGTTTTACTGCGTGCCTGCAGTCCTGCATACATCACCACAAAACAACCGCGCTGAGTCACGGCTGAAGGGCACAAGCCACACTTCACTATCCAGCCTGGAGCCACGCTATTCTACACCAGAGGCTATAGGAGAAAAACAGCCTTTAACTATTAAGGAACAGGATCATTTATGAACAAATAGCAGCGATATCACCAGCATCGGCTGTACTGATGGAAATTAGCACAGGATTAGCAGGAGATACAAATTACAGGAGCTGAGGGTGTTTTTTATTATAATCTTCACAGCCTTTTTTAACAGACCTGGAGGAGCTTGCTTTGTCTGGTATGAGTTGTTTGAGTCTGGTATGTTTGGTCAAGTGTGAAAGCTCTTCTGGAGGTTGGGAGCAGTCCAGAGTACCTATCTGCTCCCAGTGCTGTGTGTGGGGTCATGTGATTAGTTAGTTTGACTGGTCAGTTTTGTTAACATGGCTCTACAACTTCAAAAATAAAATTCAAGAAATATCAATTAAAGAAATATTTAGCGTTTTAATAAATACTCGTTTTATTCCTGTACTGTTGATTTTAAGTTCATCCATTTGAAATATATATCAGTAATACTTTATATTAAGGGTCACCTTTACCTTGTACATACGGCAGTAATACATACTGTTAAATTGGTAAATATTGAGGGAACATCTCAACATGCGTAATGATGAATAACGAGCGTCAATTAGGTTAATAATAAATTTAATTAATAAGCCCCATTAACTAAATGTACCCTTACAGTATAGTATAGTAAATAAGTGCCATATTTAACTGTTTAACATTCTGTTACAAATCAGATACAATTCTTTATCTAGTAATTTTTAATTTCTCTATTAAAAATATATATAAATATTTTTTTGTGTTTTGTCGTATCGCTAAAAGTATCGTTACTGTAAAAATACCATAAAATATCATGATATTATTTTAGGGCCATATCGCCCACCCCTACTGAAAAGTCATCTTTTTTTATTTGATATTACAGTTTTTAAATCACAAACACACACACATGTAACTTAAGAGCTTAATTTCAACCCTTCACACACACACACACACACACACACACACACACACAGTGTTACTATTATGGGAAAACACAAGAGCCGTCCAGGATGAGCGACTCTGCAAAAGAGCGACCTCACCCTCGGCTCGGCACAAAGCAAACAAAGCAAACTGGTTCCAGTGACCCACCTGGGGTAATGCTATAGCAGCACAGGTGTGGGGGAGGGGAGGGGGCGGGGCCAAGAGACACACTCTCAAACTAAAGTGAGAGAGAGAGAGAGAATCTTGAACTAAACAAGCAAACGAGAGAGCGAGTGAAAGAACGAGGCATAAGGTGTGTGCTATTTATCTACTAATTACTAAAACTAACCAGTGTTTGAGTATAAAAGATATACAGCTCTGAAAAAAAACATAAGACAGCACTTAAAAATGATGAGTTTCTTTGATTTTACCAAATTGAAAACCTCTAGAACATAATAAAGAGGAAGATGGATGATCACAAGCCATCAAACCACCAAACTGAACTGCTTGAATTTTTACACCAGGAGTAAAGCAGCATAACGTTATCCAAAAGCAGTGTGTAAGACTGGTGGAGGAGGAGAACATGATGCAAAGATGCATGAAAAAAAACTGTGATTAAAAACCAACCAGGGTTATTCCACCAAATATTGATTATTTCTGAACTCTTAAAACTTTATGAATATGAACTTGTTTTCTTTGCATTATTTAAGCTCTGAAAGCTCTGCATCTTTTTTGTTATTTCAGTCATTTCTCATTTTCTGTAAATAAATGCTCTAAATGAGAATATTTTTATTTGGAATTTGGGAGAAATGTTGTCTGTAGTTTATAGAATAAAACAACAATGTTCATTTTACTCAAACATAAACCATTTGTTCCAGAGCTGTATATTATATACCCCTCCCCCATCTGTCTGGTCTATTCCTGTAGTGGGAGGAGCTAGAGCCCCAGTGATCACCTGGCAGGTATTTCCCCGCCCTTTTTTTTAGGTAAATGAGCTTCAGCAGCTCTTCTGCATTCCTCTACTCTTCTCCAGCACATTCCACCAGCAGCTCCAGCAGCTTCAGAATTTTTCCTTTGATAAAAACAGTAAAAAAAAAAAAAAAAAAGTAGAACCCTGATGAGGTAATTAGGGGTGGTAATTTATCCAAAACATTATATTTTGTTTTCAGGTGTGTTTTCAACATATTGCATCATAAATTGGCATTTCTTTTAAACATATTTAGATGTGCACTTTTTCAGTACTACACACAGAATATGTATATATAAGCAAAATACACAAAGTGTGAGTAAGTTCATCTGTGGTGCACTGTGTGTTTATTGCAGGACATTTATTCCCGGAACTGACTTTTACATTAATCCATAACCTTATCTGAGCATGTTTTTAATCCCATTATGTCATTATAACGTCATTAATAATGGGAAGAGGGAGGGGATGACGCACAGGTGTAGAGCTATGAACATGTGATCAGGTCAGTTTGTTTACCTGCTGCAAACAAAAGCATTAAGCCTCTACAGCAGGAACAGAAGAGGCCTGAGGTCACTGTTAGAGCCGTCTCAACAGATTTATCCTCCCAGAACTCTGAGGTTCTGAAACTGCAGCCAATCAACACACGGACTGGACTAATAAATTGTATTCTATTGTATTTCTAGAAAATATAGCACTATATACATCTTTTTTCAGACCTCCAGAGGCTACACAGTATCAGAACACCTGTTAGTTTCTTTGTACTTCCAAAAATAAGGGTATTTAACTAAGAGACTAAGTAACTAAGTAACTGTCTCTATTGTCTATCCCACACTCTCTAACTTATCATCCAACTCAATGCCCATCTCAACTCCCAACGCAACGCCCAACTCAATGTTTAGTTCATCGCTCAAAGCCCAGCTCAAAGCCCAGCTCAAAGCCCAACTCAGAGCCCCAACTCAGAGCCCCAACTCAGAGCCCCAACTCAGAGCCCCAACTCAGAGCCCCAACTCAGAGCCCCAACTCAGAGCCCCAACTCAGAGCCCCAACTCAGAGCCCCAACTCGGAGCCCCAACTCGGAGCCCCAACTCGGAGCCCCAACTCGGAGCCCCAACTCGGAGCCCCAACTCAGCGCCCCAACTCAGCGCCCCAACTCGGAGCCCCAACTCGGAGCCCCAACTCGGAGCCCCAACTCGGAGCCCCAACTCGGAGCCCCAACTCGGAGCCCCAACTCGGAGCCCCAACTCGGAGCCCCAACTCGGAGCCCCAACTCGGAGCCCCAACTCAGAGCCCCAACTCAGAGCCCCAACTCAGAGCCCCAACTCAGAGCCCCAACTCAGCGCCCCAACTCAGCGCCCCAACTCAGCGCCCCAACTCAATGCATCCATTAAAAGTGTTCTCCATACTGTAGTTACAGATTTGTGTTCTATACAAACATGAACTGCTCTATTTCCCCACTGCAGCTTCTGAAAGCTAAACATCTCCTTTGGTTAGCAAAATGTTTTTCCTCTGGACTTCACAACCAAATGGAGTATTTTGAGAATACTGACAAAGGCTCTGTAGGATTTGAATTTTCTGACTTGTGAGTCAAATGGGTGTGAATTTGAATTGATCCAGTGACTAGCAAAGCAGAGTTACACAGCATATTTCAGGAGAGACCTGTCTAAAACTAACACCTCAAAACTAATAGTCCTTAATGCTTTATTAAGAAAACAGAAAACGTATCAGACTTCCACATATACCACACATGAAAATGACCCAAATCTGAACTTAAAATTAAAATTTAGTGGGTTTTTGGTATTTATATCTGTGTTAAACAAGAAGAAAGAGAATATTGGATTGAAACACTTTTATTTTATGTCACTCAGGTCTTGGTTCCCATCCATGACCCTGGTCAGTTCACAAGTTCTCCATTCTTGAACACTTTTTATAGATATTAACCACTGCATTCCAGCAAAAACTCCAGCTTATCTCCAGGTACAGTCCATCATCCCTCTCTAATCAGATCAGACTCTCTGCTCTTTTCCATAACTGCCAGTCTTTCATTACTCGTGTGTTCAGAACAGATAGATATCATATGCAAATAATGTTCTGTATTTACACAAACATGCAGCATGAGGACCATCAACACAGAACTAACGCTCCTTTTTAGGTGGCTTGCACTGAAATACTTTACAATTAAAAACACAGAAAGTATGATTTAATGTAGGAATGCTTAAAAATAAAAACGAATGAAATTAAACATTTGGTTGAAGGACGACTACTGAATTAAAATCCGGTCATCTGATCAGAAATCAGGGGCAGATTACATCATTTTCAAAGGATTGAAGGTAATTCAGCATTTTGTCATATCGCCAAGAGTATCGCTATAGCAAAAATATCATGAAATATCATGATATTATTTTAGAGCCATCTCGCCCACCTCTAGAACATACATACATTTCCTTTTTCCATAAACGAAAATGAAATATATGCAGCTACACTAGAGTTTATCTCCTTAAATCTCATTAAAGCTTTTATTTTTATTTTAAACTGAGTAACTTGTTAAAACAATATTCTCAAATTAAAAGCATCAAAACTATCCTGAGATATTATAATACAGTACAAAGTCTAGTCTAAATCTGATCTGCCGGGACTCATAAACCACACTACACTATTAATACTGTCTCCTTTACAAACATACAAAAAAATACCAGCAATAAAAAAAACATGATTTTTTAAAATTATGATTAATGTGTGACATTTTTTACAGTTTTTAGTTTATTTATTAAAGAAAATATGCATATTTCAATGGAAATCATTTATATGGCTATTTAGTACTTGTTTATTTGTGATAAAAATTGGCTTTTTGACACTGTCGTCCTGCTGAACCTGCTGTGCTTACTTCCATCAGGTACTGTGGTCTGCACTGTGATACGGTAATGACGGTTTAGCGTCAGGACAGCTCAAAGGCCATTGTCCTGATCTAGGACCTTCCATTTGACTGAATAATGTCATTGGATGGTTGGGGGGGTTTGCAACATTATTTAGAAGACATCAGATACACACATATAAATCATATTTTACTGCTTAATCACTTTATACTTTGACTTTTTAATAAAATAATTTTAATTACCTTGATATTTTACCACAATAAAATATTTTTATTTATTTATTTTATTCTCAGTCCCTTGAGAATAAAACTAAAACAGTATGAAGTTTGAGATCACTGTTAAAGTTAAAGGTTACTTTCATAACAGGGCGTGGTTATCTCATGATGACAGCGTGGACAGAAAATGCCTTTAATTCTTAGAATTCTTGATATTTTTAGGGTAAAAAAGGCTAAGTATAATAGATTAGTGAGTCTTCACAACTTTGGGAATATCTACCTTTTTTAATTGTGTTATATATTAGCACTTAAAAGCATCAAAAAGGCAGCAGAAGGAGACATGGGCAAATAAAAACACTCAAACATGAATGAATACTGTATAACATGTACAGAAAGTTATTTAAAGTGAAGCTTAAGATTCATTATATGTGTAATAATGTGTTCATTCAGAGCAAATCTTGAAAAATAAATGTACTGTCATGCTTTAGATATTGATATTACATCACTCACTACTTTATATACATCAATACACTACATTTTACTGCGTTCTTTATCCTTCGTATCCTCTGGGACACTGGTAACAGGTCAGGAGTGTTTACACATAGCTGTGGTTGGTGTTTTGTATAAGGTAACAACACTACTTTTCCCCACTTACTGTCACTGCAGGTCTACAGACGACCCACCACCCCGTTATTAGCTGCTCTGTGGCGACCATGTGACGTAAAACACAATTATAAAACCACAATACTACTATACTTAAAGATGTTCAGTGGAAACAGTGTAGAAACGAGGAGGTGGTCATAATGTTATGCTGATCAGTGTATGTAAGATCCATGTTTGTGGTTGTGCTGCTCTAGTAGCAACACTCCCCCATTAAACATTAATAAAAGTTGAAAGAGGAGGTTCAGCTGAAACTGGAGAGCAGCTGGAGATAAAAAACACGGGACAGCAGCAAGAGATGGGACCAGCTCCAAACATCAGACCCTCTAAATCCTCTAAATCCAGCAAAATACACACTGAACACAAATACACGATGAGGAGACATTCTGACACTGAAATGCCTCTGGAAACCCAATGTAATCTGTTTTATATTTATTTTTATCATGATTTTAAGAGTTTTCATGATTTACACAGGCACAGCAACAGAGGAAGCTCCTCACACTGCAGACTGTAGAGTCATGTGACATAATAAGACCGGAAGCAGAGAGGGGTAAAACGAGGTAGCGCGAAGAAAAGTCAGGTGGAGTGGAGTAGAGTCAATGTAGATTAAATTAAAGTCAGGTAGAGCAAAGGAAAGTAAGGTAGAATGAGGTAGATTCTGGTAGGTCGAGGTAGAGCAAGTTAAAGCAAGGAAGAGTCAGGTATAGAGAAAGATAGAGCCAGGTAGAGAAAAGAAAAGTCAAGCAGAGTAACTTAGAGTCAGGTAGAGCGAGGGAAAGTAAGATAGAATGAGGTAGAGCAAAGTAGAGCAAGGCAGAGTCAGGTAGAGTCAGGTTGAGTCAGGTAAAGTAAGATAGAATGAGGTAGAGTCAGGTAAAAAAAAGGTAGAGCAAGGGAAAGCAAGAGTCAGGTATAGAGAGAGATAGAGCCAGGAAGAGAAGTGAGACTGTGGCACTAATTGACCCCCACACCTTTTAATTTCAAATAATTTATTTATATTTATTATATATTGCTGCTATGGTAAATATTTTTTGGTCACTTTAAATATATATTTTTATTGGATTTATTTGCCTATACACTAGTTTTTTTATGGTATTTTGTTGTGTTTTTTTATGATTATTTTTGCTATGTTGCACAGTTTTATTACTGTAAATGATAATCTGAGCCTCACCCCAACCATTTCAATGCACATATGTCTTGACATGATGTGCAAATGACAAATAAACTTGAAACTTGAGGTAGAGTTAGGTATAGCAAAGTAGAGTCAGGTAGAGCAAGGGAAAGTAAGATAGAGCAAAGTAGAGTCAGGTAGAGAGAGGCAGAGCAAGGGAAAGTCACCTAGGAAAAGCAAGGCAGAGTAAGGAAAGGTGAGGTAGGGAGACGTACAGTAAGATAAAGTGAGGTAGCACAAGATAGCATGAGGTTGAGCAAAGTAGAGTGAGGGAAAGTCACGTAGAGTAAAAAAAAGTCAACTAGAGTCAACTAGAGCAAAGTAGAGTCAGGTAAAGCAAGGTAGAGCAAGAAAGAGTCAGGTATAGAAAGAGATAGAGTCAGGTAGAGCAAGGTAGAGCGAGGGAAAGTCAGGTAGGCCCAGGTAGATCAAGGGAGAGTAAAGTAGAGCAAAGTAGAGTCAGGTAGAGCAAGGGAAAGTAAGGTAGAGTCAAGGAAGGCCGAGGTAGAGCAAGAGAAAGTCAACTACAGTGAGGTAGGGAGACGTACAGTAAGATAAAGTGAGGTAGCACAAGATAGCAAGAGGTGGAGCGAGGTAGA
The DNA here is from genome assembly GCF_023375975.1 of Astyanax mexicanus. Classification (NCBI taxonomy): domain Eukaryota; kingdom Metazoa; phylum Chordata; class Actinopteri; order Characiformes; family Acestrorhamphidae; genus Astyanax; species Astyanax mexicanus. Next base: position 47,127,724 of record NC_064424.1, read on the forward strand.
GTGAGGGAAAGTCAGGTAGAGTAAGGTACATTGAGGCAGCATGAGGTAAATTGAGGTAGCATAGGGGGTATAGAAGGTACAGCAAGGTAGTGTGAGGTGAAGTGAGGCAGGATCCACAGTGAACGCCCTTCCCAAAGGATTTTTTGTGGAGATCATTCACCCCCTAATACAAACCCTGAAGATTATCTAATCCAAAGTGAGCACTGACTCAATCCATTCAAACATTTAATCTTTCTTCATCAAAGCTTATCAGAACCGTCTCAACCCCCCACGCCCACTTCTTCACACTCACACCGTCCACAGCGAGCAGGATGTGCGAGTGTGACGTCTATGTAAATGAGACACGCGGTGGGTGTGAACATGACAATACACTCTTTTTATCAGTGAACCAACAACAAACCTAAAACCCGTATTCACTAGCATTCACTTACTCACGTTTATGAAAATTACAGGAGCTTCTCTTATTTCCATTTCCTATTTTAACCAGAAAAACTGCTTTTATTTAAACCTGGATTCCACTTTACAACAATTGGTGCTCTTTAGGTCTTTTCAGCTCTTTTACTTTTAAACTATTTATTTTACAAATTTATTCCATTTTCTCCTTAATTTTCCAAGACCAATTCACTACTAATACCCACAATACTAGGAATACAAAGACGAGCACATGCCTCCTCCAATATGTGAAGTCAGACTCCGCCTCTTTTGCAACTCCCACCAATGCCAGTGCACTCGGAGGAAAGCACCAGATCCCCAGCTCTGATAAATCAGCCAACAGACATCTGTGTCCGGAACATAATCTGACCAGAGGAAAGAGAGAGAGAGAGCGCCACCTACCCACCCAGCGAGAAACAGAATGACCTATTGTGCTCTCTCTCTCTCTCTGTCTTTCTCTCTCTCTGACTCTGGCTGCTGATGCCATGCAGTATGACCAGGGATTTAAACCAGGGATTCTCAGGTCATAGTGACACTTTGATCTTATTCCACCACCTTATATCAATTGGCTTTTTAAATTATTTATATATTTATATTCAGTAATACTGGCTATTAAGTTTATTTAGTACACTTTGTAAAGGAGTAAATATGTTTAGATATAAATGTTTATTAGTATATGTCGCATGATTTCAGGTATTTTACTTCCACCTAGCCCACCTATTATTATGCTACTAAGTGATTGCTAAAAAAAAAGGTATCACAATACATTAAAATATCCTATTGCTCTACTCACCTCTAATCCTAACACATCTTTAACAAGCTAAAGACAACACATTTTGTGTAACCTTTAACACATATCTATATAACACCATGATGCAAAGCCATCCTAGAACACACAGCACAGCATAGTGTTGCTAATTAACAGCCTGATTAGACACTCTGAGCGCTAAAGCTCACAGTTACACCGGCCAAATGCTGGGAGCCTCCATTCAGATACAGAGGATTCTTTGTTTTGTTTTTTTATCCAGCCTATAGAACAGCTCCCCCCCTCCCCATTCCTGCCGTCCATCTGCCCAGCACAGGTTTCCTGTTCTACCTGCTCCAGTACACCTGTTTCAGCTCCAGGAACAGTGTAGAATTAGATACTCAGGTGACTCAAGATCAGGAAAACACAAAGTCATTACAAGAATAAGGTTGGGAAAGATGGGTGTGCTGTATTGTATTGTATATATCGAAACTTACGAGACTTTTTTGCAATAGTTGCCCCGATGAGTCTAAAAGTAAAGGTGCACCCCAATTTTCTACTGCATCGCATTTAACACCACACTTTTACCACATAAGCAATCCTGTAATGAACATCAGTCTGTAACAGATGCTGTAAATACTGTATATCTCTTAAATTAAAACACAACACAAACATTTTCATTGAGTGCTCTATTATTTTTTTCCAGAGCACTCAATGAAAATGTTTACCTTGTTGTTAACAAATTGAAAGATGGATGATCACAAGCCATCGAACCAAACTGAATTGAACCAAACTGCTTGAATTTTTGCACCAGGAGTAAAGCAGCATAAAGTTATCCAAAAGCAGTGTGTAAGACTGGTGGAGGAGAACACGATGCCAAGATGCATGAAAAAACTGTGATTAAAAACCAACCAGGGTTATTCCACCAAATATTGATTATTTCTGAACTCTTAAAACTTTATGAATATGAACTTGTTTTCTTTGTATTATTTGAGGTCTGAAAGTTCTGCATCTTTTTTTGTTATTTCAGTCATTTCTCTAAAATTTTCTGTAAATAAATGCTCTAAATGAGAATATTTTTATTTGGAATTTGGGAGAAATGTTGTCTGTAGTTTATAGAATAAAACAACAATGTTCATTTTACTCAAATATAAACCTATAAATAACAAAATCAGATAAACTGAAGTGGTTTAGTCCCAATGAATCTCCTTGTTTGGGCTTTTAACTTATTCTGTAGTGTCTGTTTTGGTTCTGCTCTAAGATTTCTTGATGCTGGAACACCTCCATTAAAAGACAGAGTGTGTGTGTGTGTGTGTGTGTGTGTGTGTGTGTATGTGTGTGTGTACAAATCCAGTATATAACAGCTGAATAGTGGCCTGTTGTTTATTAGTGACTGAATTGAAGCTGGTTTGAGGCTGATCTGCTCTGCTGTGAGTGTGTGTGTGAGTGTGTGTGTGAGCTCACCTGGACACTGAGGTATCAGGCTAGGCTACCTGCTCACCTGCTCACATACCTTGATGTCTTTACTCCGTTCAAACACTTTAGAAACGCGGAAAAACAGCGCGAACAGCAACAACATCAAAGGATTTCGCCTTACCTGTTTCCCACGAGCTGCTGGAACGTCCAAAGACTGTCTATAGATCCAGTTAGAGCTTCATCCTCTCCTCTCCTCTCCTCTGCTCTCCTCTGCTCTGCTCTGTCGGTGTGTGAGAGAGAGTGTGTGTGTGTGTCTCTCTCTCTACCTGTCTACCTGTTTGTGAACACTCAGCCTACAGGAACCGGTTAAACTGGCCGGACTGGTGCAGACAGGCCCTCCCATTCCACCCAGACCATTTCCCCCAGTTCCTGATTCTCCACCAGTTTCACTCTGAGAGACAGAAAACCAGTCAGATAAACACTGAATACTTTATTTAGCGCTTTAACATCATCACGTGACTCAACAGGTAAAGAAAAAAAACAGAAGAATGAAAGGTGTGGCCCCGGTTGGTTTTGAGGCGCGCGTCACGTTGCGTCATTACGGTGTTTGAAGCTGGCGTGTGGGCGCGCGCTAGAGAATGTCCACAGGTGGGCAGGTATGGACAGGTAGAGTCAAAATAACACAAATAACCTACAGACAGAGGGATGTGTAGTTGTGTGTTAGTGTGTGTGTGCGTGTGTGTGTAGTACCAGTGAATAGTTTAGACACATCTTTTATTTTGTAACAGCACTTTTATTATTTTATTCTAATTATTTTGTTATTTTTTATATATATTGAATCATGTTTGAATCATGTTTTATTTATGCTGTATTCTTATTTTATTTTTACTTTTAATTTATTGTGTTTTTATATATTTTAAATTCAAATTTGACTTATTTCTGTTTTAATCATGTTTGAATAATTCATGCTTTATTCTTATTTCCATTTTTATTGTTATTCTTTTACATGTTTTTTAATCTGACTTCTTTTTGTATTCTCTCATTTGTAAAGCATTTTGAATGACCGTTGTGAATTAAAGGTGCTATATAAATAAACTTTTATTTTAAATAATAATAATAATAATAATAATAATAATAATAATAATAATAATAATAATGCTAATAATACTACTACTACTAATAATAATAAAAAGCATCTTTCATACATTAAAATGCAGCTCAAATTGCTGTACATACAGACAGGTGTGTCCTGATACTGTTTATCAGACTCGAAGTGTTTAATGTGCTAATTAATTATTTAATATGCAAAAAAAGGGAGATAAAATCTGAAAACTCCAAATGAAAGAATAATATTACAGATAAAAAAGGAAGCTAGTGCCCTCTTGTGGTGAATCAGAGAGGTATTCACAGCAGCTGCATAAAATAATTTCCACTTAAAATGTTGAATGTATAAAATAGTTATTTTATAGTTATTTACTCTCATTCAGGCATCTCCTAATCCATTTGGGAATCTCCGGGTGTCCTTTTTACCAGCAGGTAAGAATCTTCTGTCAGGCACAGAAAGGGTTAAGAAAGCATATCCACTTTGAGATGGTTATTTGAGGTTATTACTGGAAAACCTTGAAAAACACATTAGTTAATGATAATGCTTTGTTAAAAATCTGTTTCAAAAAAAAGAAAAAGAAATATTTTTTAAAACAAAATCTTTAAAAGTTTGCCACCGTTACACTGATATAGTGTTTAGGAGAGCTTAGTGTAAGACTCAGCACATTAGCGGTGCTGATTGTTACAGAAAAAGCTAATGTGTGCTGTGCAAAAAAAATCAGTGCATAAAAGTGCATCATTCTGTGGCAGCGTGCGTAACAGCGCGCGTTTTGCGCAGACGCCCTCATAATAATAAAAAAAACTGCTCAGAATAAAATCAAATAAATGTAGGTTATTTATACTTTACTGGAATAATTATTTTACATTTTCACACAATTATCTGAACTTTCTACTCCTTACATTTTAATACAAATAGCCTCGTTACTCCTATTTCATTCCAACTCATGTGTTTTTAACATCCCATCAATACGTGCTTCCTAAAGGTACTGCGCATGCGCTGACTTATACTTTTTAATTCTTTCTGTTTTCATATATCTATTTTTTTTTTTTTGCATTAAACAAACTGGACGTACTATCATTGCACAAAAGTGTAAATGGAAATTAATAATACATATAACAGTTTATTTTTATTTTTTTTTAACAATATACAAAAAGCAGTTTGTTATAACCTCTCATTGACATAACTTTACTTTATGATACACTGATTTATGCTGTCCAAATATACTAACCTACATCTACTGGGAACATGCTCTAATATGGTGCTTCTTTTGTATTTTTACAGTTAAATATACACTAGGGTAGCACGGTTTGACATGGTAGCACAACTCGACAGAACACCACAAACCTGTGCCTGGTTTTGCTTCGCCAGCCCACTGCTTGGTTGTTGTTATTCTACTTTGGCGCATGCGCGCTGTCTGCCCTTCTCCTGTGTGTACCCTTCCCCCGCTTCGCTCTTCAGTAAAGTTGTGCTGTTAACACACACACATACTCTCTCGGCTGTGAGTTATTCCTAATTACTGGCGCTTATTGAGAAAAATGTAGTTCACGATTTTGGTCACTAGATGGAGACAAAGGTCATGTGATTTTCTCAACAGTTTGCACAGTAATAAAAAAGGTAATTTAAGTAAATTTTACATTAAATTATTGGAAAATATTTGACAATATTACAGTTCTTAAAAAAGTAATGTTGTAATTATTCTTTACAATAACCGACTTAATAAACTGTACAATTACACCCAAAATAATTTTTATTTCCCAAAATAAAGCAAAAAGCATATGTTCCAGCTAAACATATCAATAAATAGACAATATACTATTCCACAATATGCATCACTCAACAAAAGTGATCAACAGTTTTTACAGAATTTAATAGTTAGTGTAGATCACAGTTAGGGCCAATAGATGGAGCCAAATGTAATATTTATCTCAGTCACTTTGTCTCAGTCATTTCTCAAAACAGTAGAAAGCATTGTGGGAAATGATGTCATTAGAAGTCAATAGTAGCGCCCCCTAGTGGACCCTGCTGAAATGAGACAGTAATTAATGAGGTGCCACTTGTTATTAAACATCTATTTTTGTGAGACAGTGAGACAGATCAGCATCTTACATTTAAATATTCATAGAAAGAAGAGACAGCTCTGTCTTCTTGTCCAATCAGAGCTCATGTTGTCCCCCAGGATCTCCCAGGTTCTTGTCTGACTGAATCATGTCCATCTTCACTCTGTGAGAATAGTGAACAGTTCCTCAGCCTGAAGCAGAACCACAGAGAGTGTTATAAGGGAATTCTGGTGGGCAGCAGGAGGATAAATATAGTAACTTGGTTGCTTGGTATTCCAGGTGGTTTCCAGGGTGTTTGTAGATGAAGGCTGTGAAGTGTGTTAAAGGTAAAATATAAATAAAACCTATTTTAATTTTTTGGGGGGTGTTCTTAAGGGGTGTTCTTGCTCTGTAATTGCTGTGGTGTCACTGGGTGGTTGCTATGGTGTTCTTGATGTTTGCTATGTTTGCATTGTTAAACAGTTACTAGGTGGTTGCACATGTGTTGCTACAGTGTTGCTGTGATGGTCAGTGCTCAGACACGAGGGCTCACTGTGACTAACTATGAAACCTGTGTGGTTTAGTGAGTGAACAGCAGAGTCATGCTTCACTACAGTACTTTCACTACAGGCTTTTATAGTGAACAGTAAACTCTGACAACGATTTTTGAACATCCAGAAAATATATAAGATTTATTTTTTCAATACAATAAAATCAAACCTTAAGTCTAAAGTCAGTGCAGTTTTGTTTTCCCTCAAAATCTTACAGCACTTCATATCTTACAGCTTCCCTCTGCTGAAAACAACTTTTATAGAGATGAGGATTTCATTTTCCAGCAGGACTTGGCACACTGCCCACACTGCTCCAAAAGTACAGTGTGGTGTTTAATACATCTATATAATATATGAGTTTTACATTTTCAACTGAATTACTGAAATAAATAATTTATTTTCAACGATGTTCTAAGTTTTTGAGGTGCACTAGTATGTGAAATCAGACCCAAAAGCACTGGGTCCCTGAACTGACCAGCATCACAAAGTAGGAGGGAGTAGGTTCAATTATGCGCTCTCTCTCTCTGACTCTGGCTGCTGATGGCATGTAGATTTATCTAGTATTTAAACCAGTGAGCCTCAGTGAGCACACCAAAACCACAATCACGAAACACGGGATATTCCATCAAACCAGCTGAAAATGCCAAAACCACTGTCCAGTGAGAGAGTGGCATGAGGAAATCCAGGTGATTGCTCCGGCCAAAACCCACTGAGAGCTTGTGGGACTACGTAGGGAAACGTGTGGATTAGAGAAATTTAACCACATTGATAAATAAGTGAGAAAAAGTTTTTTTATATCTGTGAAACATTCCTTCACCCTGTGGTCAGGATCCCACAGGACCTTGTTGGCTGGGTATTTCTGGTTGGTGGTTGGCTATTTTCAGTGCAGCAGTGACTCAGTGCAGCAGTGAGGTTTTTAAAAACATTATAATGATGGAACTGGCACTCATCAGGACAACCACAGGAACAAAAGAGTAAGAGTTAACCTCTGTTGTACAGGATAATGTTAGCAGAGTTGCCAGCTTCAGAAATTGCAAGTTAACAGCTAATTTTGGATAGATAGATAGATAGATAGATAGCAGCTCCAGCAGCTGATGGCAAGCTACATAAACGGGATTCAAACCAGCGAACTCCTGATCATAGTAGCAGCGCTTTAGCCCTCTGGACCACTCGGAGCCTTTATTTTGGTTTGTTTAACACTTTTAAGTTACTACATGATTCCTTTTGTGTTTTTTCGTAGTATGAATAACATCAATGTTATTTTTTAACAGTTTTGTATATTCAGTGGTTTCCATTGAATGATCCATATACAGTTCAATTCACACAATCAATCAAATAAAATAAAATCGAATAAAATAAAATGCAATAGATTATTTTTTTTACAGAGAGTTCCGTATTTTTTATTTCTTGGCAGTCTTAGTCATTGCAAAATAAATAAATAAATAAGTCTCACATTCTTAGAAAGGCAAAGAGAAAGTAATGGTTTTATTTCCTCAAATGGATTGGGATTGCCAAACTACTAAACTGCCATGAAACTAAAAAAATGCCCAAAGTGTTGTGAGCGTTGTAAAACACATCCTCTAACTAAACCCTCTTTCATTTCGTTAAGACTGAACTGATAAATAATCTGGCTTTATATTGGATTCTCCCTGAGTTTAACTTTAACCTGAGAGTCCCTTTTTCAACATATTTGATTATTCAGGGTTTGGGATTGAGCTGATGAGTTGGGAGGTGTGCAGGGAAATCCAAAGAGCGAACAGTTTCTCTACAGTTTTAACTTTAAAACTGAAGATTTCCCTCCACTCTTAATATGATGATTAAAACTGATGACGCATGAAACTTCTCAGCTTGATCTGAATGTAATGAAGCGTAATCAAGCGCTTTCTTAAATTCTGTTTTATTTTCTTTTCTTCTCTGTGCCTGGATTACTGGATTACTCTGAGTTTAGACTCACAAATAAAAGAAAAAGTCCATCACTATGTGAGAGTAGAGTATCTTTCAGAGAAGCTTCGCTGTACAAAGTTCCACACATCCCGTCTGGAAACCTTCTCACCGAAAAACCTGATTATCAACATCAGGATCTTAATTGAAAAAGCCCATACATAGCTCAGGCTGATGTTCATGAGCGCTGATCTCCACGTGTGGAAAGCCCAACATGTGAATGGAAGGTCTGATCAGTGAGAGATAGGATCTGGATGGGAAAGTCCGGAGGTGAACACGCGTGTTCCTGAAAGGTGGGATTATATGATGAACATCAGATCAAAATTCCCACTCATGTCAGACATGAGCTGAGCTGATGCAAAGTACTGAAATTAGGTGGTTTATCATGCCATCATCTCAAGGGTTGAAGATGAAACCCCCTGCTGTCAGTTTACAGTCATCCCTAGATGCTCTCACTCACAGTATCAGTATCAGTAAAGCCAAACTAGATGCAGATAATCAGATAAGGTCTAAAGTCTGAGTCTAAGTACCTCTGAAACGACCAATATATATGCAGAGGGACTCAGGAAATGTACATCATATAATGTTGTCAGTCAGGCCTGTCTTGATAACTATGTTATCGATTTATCGTACAATTTTCTCCCCAGTTTACGTGGCCAATTACCCAACCCACTCATTAGGACTCCCCCTATCACTAGTGATGCCCCAACACAGCAGGAGGGTGAAGACTAACACATGCTTCCTCTGATACATGTGAAGTCAGACTCCGCCTCTTTTTTTGAGCTGCTGCTGATGCTGTAGCATTACCGAGTAGCATCACAGCGCTAACGCCCGGAGGAAAGCGCAGCGACTCGGTTCTGATACATCAGCTCACAGACGCAGCCCTGTGCTGCAGACATCACCCAAGGAGTGATGTTAGGGGAGAGAGCTCCATCTACTGTACCCACCCGGAGGGAGCAGGGCCAATTTTGCGTTCGAACCTGCAACCTCCCGACTATAGTAGCAGTGCTTTAGACCGCTGGACCACTCGGCACCTAGAACCTAGTATTTCTTTTATTTATTTAGGATAAAAAAGAAAATATATTTTTATTTACGAAGCCCAATATCTGCTCCTAATAATAAAAAGTTAGTTTTACTGTGAAACTGTGTAATAATATTATTATACTAGTACTTTATTACTGTGGCACACGAGTCTTAACCCACTATTAATTCAGTCATTTAATGACATAATTACATAATTTCTCTCACTCTTTCTTCTCACCCTCTCTTTCTCTCTCTTTCTCTGTGTGAGAGTTCTGTGTGTGTGTGTGTGTGTGTGTGTGTGTTCCTGTAAGTGATCAGGTAAGCCAGATCTGCTTGTGGGAGTGTGGGAGGCGGAGCTACAGACACATAAACACACACATGCTCTGATCACTCAGCAGTTTAGAGGAGCTTTAGAGGAGGTTGGTGGATGTTTTTACTGCAGTGCTTCAGTTCTGCCTGAGGGAGAAACTGCTGGGATTAATTAACGGACTGAAATGACCTGAAACTCATCACTATCTCAACAGTAAGTCTGAATTATTTACTCAACACTATATGATTTCATTATATTTTATTAAGTATTAAGTACTAAACAATATTGTTATTTCTTTTTTAGCAACTATTTAAAAATGAGGTATTTGGTATTTCTAGATGTATAACTCCAAACTTTTACCTACAGCTCTGCTTCTGAGTCTAATATTTAGAATTTTACACATTGTGTATTTTAACCAATTGTATAAATTTGTAGAGCAGTAGCATCATAACTCCTTATACATTTGGTAGTATACTCTATGTTACTATGTATAATCATATTTTATACATATATACATTATACACACATCATACACTATCATTATTCATTATACATTAAACACAATCATAATGCATTATATGTTATACACACTATAGTCAATCATACCACATTATACACTAACATAATATTTTATACGTACATATATACATTATGGATGCATAATACACATTGTACTATCTATATAATACATTACATCATTATGCTTTTACATATTACACATTAAACACTGTCATTAGTCATCACACATTATATTTTATAGGCTATTATAATACTGAATACATTATGTGCAATCATTAACCATACTATATATTATACACTATCATTAGTCATCACACATTCTATATTATACACTATCATAACTCATTCTAGGCACTTTTTAACTTTCTTTTTGTTTTGATTGTTGGTTTGTTCTAATTGTTGACTTACTTGCTGGTTATCGTTTGCTTTCATTGTAATAAAACATATTATATGATATATGTTATATAGTATAGTGTTGATTATATATTAGAAGAAAATGTATAAAGAGTATAGATTAATGATATATACAGGGATGATGATCTTGGTGGATCTTGGTGGACTAGAACAGAAGTTCTGCACTGATTCTGAGGAAATTATGGGCTGCTGTATTTGTGCAGATGCAGGTTTTTAGCAGGATCTGCAGCTCTGCACTCTTTTGTTTCATCCTTTTCTCTTTCTTTCTTTCATCCTTTTTGTATTTTACCTCTTGAGACACTGCATCTCTATATGAAGACATTACATTTCTGATTCCCTGCACCATGCATGATACTTTACTATACTGCTTAACATTACATTTAATTGATTGAAAACAATATGGTGGGAATCTCGGTCAGAAGTTTCTACAGCCATTCCAGACAGAAACCTGGGCCAGGTCAAAATTCTCATTCGATTTTATGTTAGAAACTAGTTTATTCACATATTGTAGAAAGCTATAATTTAGTTTTTCAACCATATAAAGACATTGGCGTCCTGTTTAAAAACAAAGATTAGTTTTTGTACTTGTTAGGTCCTACTAATCCCAAATTAAAAATGAATAGGAAAAGAAATTTAAAGTGCACACCAAGCAAAAGTCCAGGTTTTAGAAGGTAATTGAGCAGAATTGTGCTGTTTGTGTGGCTGTGTGAACACTCTAAAAGGAAAGTTATTTTATTTTAATAGAGAGAGTATCAGCTATTTTAAGATCTGAGTGTCTTTGATCTAACCATATAGTGAAATCCTCAAGGTACTATTACTGAGGAGAGTTCTCAGAAGGTACAGTAAATAAAAGAGTTTAGTCTGCAGTGTACAATGATTTTACACTTTGGCATGAACACGTATGCTTTTCGGCAGCAGAGAGATCCTTTTTCTTTCCCATGTTGCTTGAAACCTGTGGCCTGCTTAATAATATTAATGTAGAACATCCTTCTTAAGTAGTTTTTCTTTAATTGGGCTCACCTGTCAAACTAATTATCACAGGTGTCTGAGATGGATTTTAGTGATAAGTGAACGTTTATGACACTAAAATTGAATTTGCATAATAATTTTCCCAGCTGTCAGTCAATAGAACTTCTTGGTATCTCCTGTGATGCCGGAAAGGTGAAACCAAACCTTCATGTGAAACGCAACCCTTTAGTGCATGAGTGTCAGTTTAGTAGTTATTTGTTATATTATTAAAAATATATTATGTGAACGGCCTAAAATAAACATCACACTGGAAGGGAAAGTAAGTAAGTAAAAATAAGTATTTGTGCCAAAGACAATCAAACTAGTAGCTGAATAAACTGAAGAAAACTATAAAACTGTGTGAAATAAAACTTTCTACCACAACCTCTCATTAAATGAGCTGTTGTATGATTCCTCTGTGGAATTTTCTCCTGTTAGGACATGTTTTCACTCTTCCGTCTGGCTCTGATTTGATGAGATGATCCAAAGCATTAGAATGTGCTTTCAGTTTTGCTGTTTTTGGCTCCGTCCTGATGTGATTCCAGTAAAGCCGGGAACATGTTTCTTTATTATTTCAACAGAAAACACCCAACTGAAAACATTCATGAGAGCATTCATGCTACATGTATTAACTAAAAAAATGCCATACACTGTATGAACAAATGTTTGTAAACGCTAATTTCACGTCCTAACACCCCTATCTTTTAATTTCTCTTTGCTATATTATACAACTTGAGCTTATTTGCACCTGATTACTGTAAAAACAAAAAATGATCTTTTTACATTATGTAGTTTCTAAGAAAAATGATGTCAACATATGAGGACTTTAGATTTATATTTCGATAAAACGCAATTAACAATGGTTTATTTTGTGCACAAGTAGATAAAACAATTCAAATCGCTGGTTTGAATCCCGGTCATGCAGCTTGCCATCAGCTGCCGAAGCCCTGAGAGAGCACAATTGTTCTTGTTCTCTCTGGGTGGGTACAGTACAGTAGATTGTGCTCTTTCTTTCCCCTCATCACTCCTAGGGTGATGTGGCTCAGCACAAGGCTGCGTCTGTGAGCTGATGTATCAGAACTGAGTCGCTGCGCTTTCCTCCGAGCGTTAGCGCTGTGATGCTACTCAGCTAAAGAGCACACAGCACAGCAAAAATACTGCTTTTAATTTAAAAGAACAAAATTTTAGGCACTGTTGTTTTACCAACATCCCACATTTCCACTTCTTACTGCAGAATAAAATGTATAAAACACGTTAGTGACTGTTTTTTGGCCTTTCATGCAGTCATGCCAAGGCCTTTCCTTTGTTTCTGTTAATATCAGCATGTTCTCAGATGTTAAAACATCCTTTCAGTTGATTTCTGCAGTGTTCAGTATTTCAGTGAGTAACACAATAACTCATTCACACCAGATCAGCCAGTCTGTTAGGGGAAACCCACTCAAAGAGTCACCTATTGTAGACAATGCAGCTCAGTTAAAGGCCTTTTATATGAATACTGTCTCATTTATGACATTTCTAAGACTTCTGACTACACAGAAATCATATTTTACAGCATAATCACTTTTTATTTCCTGTCTCACATTTTTCCACCCATTACATCAAGATCAACAGCGCGACAGGATGGACCATTTTAGTCAAAATCAGCATTCGATGGAAACATGGTTGACCTAGAGTTGTTCATGTTGACCTTGTTCTTTTTCTTACATTTTTCTTACAGTTAGATTTAGATTTTCTAAAATGCATTTAATAATATTTTACCATAGCTTTACCTCGTCTAATTTTGATAATAAATAATAATATAAACAATAATATGAAGGAATATGAAGTGAAAGGGCTCTGAGTGGTTAAGCACACTAAAGCTCTGCCACTATGATCGGGAGATCGCTGGTTTGAATCCCAGTCATGCAGCTTGCCATCAGCTGCCGGAGCCCTGAGAGAGCACAGTTGGGTAGTCCTTGCTGTTTCTCTCTGGGTGGGTACAGTGCAGTAGATGGCGCTCTCTCTTTCCCTTCATCACTTCTAGGGTGATGTGGATCAGCACAAGGCTGCGTCTGTGAGCTGATGTATCAGAACCGAGTCGCTGTAGGGGCTTTCCTTCGAGCGTTAGCGCTGTGATGATGCTACTCGGCAATGCTACAGCATCAGCAGCAAGTCAAAAAGAGTCTGAAGTCTTATTAGAAGTCATAAAACAGATGAGGGGCGGAGTTATCGAAAGATGACAGGATGGAGAGGAATTTTTAGACACGTTTAAATAGCTAAATATTTTCTTTATAAAAATTGTTAGATAAATAACTGAATCAGTAAATCAATAATGTAGTTAAACAGTGTTTGTATAAAACTTAAAGAACCATGCTGCCAAAATAAAATACTAATATAAATAGGTATTATTGATGCAGAAATTCAGAGAAAGCTCCCATTCTGCTGCATTTCTGCTGATTCACCACGCGGCTACTGAACCATGTGTAGAGGAGAAGTCACATGTGCTGTCAGGGCTGTTTGTGTGTTTATATCTGTAGCCTCAAGAGATTATCTGATCTTTTCACACGTTTCCTCCTAAAGTACCAGAATGACTTTGCCAAGGCTGTTTACTGGCTGTGTCTCTAAACGCTGCACAGCAGTTCTGGGAAGTTCAGTGGTAATTGGTTTCTTCCTGAAAGATTAAGGATGGGAACTGCACCTCTTTTCTTTTAACGTTTTTATTTATTTATTTATTTGTACTATTTCCTACACTGTAAATGAACATTAAATACATTAAAAACTATGAAGGAACACAAATGCAATTATTTAGAACTAAAAAAGTTGTTTAAAAACATTTGAATATTACATTGTATATACAATAAAATAACAAAACAACATGAGCAGCAAATTTAGAAGCTAGAAGAGCAGAACAAAAGATGAGTAAATGAAGTTACAACAATCGCAAAATATCACCAAGCAACGTACAAATAATAAACTAAAGCATCTACCAACAGAAAGAGGAGTGAGAAAATTCTAAAGCGGTACCACTTTAAAATAAGGCTACCTTTATAAAGGGTTTATAAATGGTTTACAATTAGTTTATTAATGGTTACTAATAAGGTTGTAAATGCTTTACAAATCATTAATAATCAGTTATAACACATACGTAGAAAAGGGCAACAATGACCTCTTGTTTGCCAATAGTGAACCCACAGACATCTATATTATTGCCCTTTTTATGTATGTCTTATAACTGATTATTGATGAGTAACCTAATTAGTAACCATTAATAAACTAATTGTAAACCATTTATAAACCACTTATAAAGGTAGTCTTATTTTAAAGTGGTACCGAAAAAAGCTTTACTGTTTAAAAAAAAAAAAAATAGGGCAAAACTGAAGTCTGCCAAAGTACACCTTGTCCAAGACCAGGACTTTTGGAACAAATGGCTTTAGACAGATAATTCCATAAATGAATTATATATATAAAGCAACAGAAGACAAAAAACAATAAAAAACAAATACAGCATTTGAGGATCAGAACCTATACTAACTGTGAAGCATGGTGGTGTAAGTATGTGTAAGTGTGTGTTTGTGATACAGGGAGCCTGGCAAGCTCTCTATAATGTGTATCCATGTTTTTTACCACACAGCTGAAAGAATTCTGCATAGAGGAGTGGGAAAATATTTCTCCCAGCTGATGTCAGGGACTAGGAGACACGGAAAGTTTTAGGAAATGTTAAATTGAGGTTATATTTCAGGGGGGAATGCCAGCTTTTATTATTTATTATAGCAAGTTATTATTTTTATCATTACTGTATACTATAAAATTAACTTGCTTTGCGATGTTTAGAGAGTCTAGTAAATGTTAATTTTAATCTTTTTTAAGATAATAAAAGATGTATATATCATTTAATTTAATTCTTCAGACGTATATGCAGACATACAGAAAATAACAACAGTCACGGTTCACAGAACGTGTTTTTGTAATACTAAACTGCACTGTTTTTATGTGTTTTGCTATGTAACAGTCATGTAAGCATTGATGCAGCACATGGCTGAATATAAGCAAATAAGGAAGTAAGATTTAGTCCTCACCACTGACTCACTGTTTTAATCAGCAGACTATCAGCAGACCTGGCTAAGGATGACTTAGCAAAAGAAAAATATCTAAAAACAATACAGTACATATGCGAATACCAAGTGAAACACATCATACTTGATACTGACTCTACTAAGCTGTGTCTGTTTTTACTACAGGAGCCAATGAAGCGAACAGTATTCATCTTTCTACTGGCCATCACATGGCCTTCAACTCAGGGTAAGATATACAAGCATTTTTTTATTTCGTTTTTTTTATTTGAGTGTTACTGAACTTTACTAAAGCCTGAGTAGACTGATAAATCACTGTGCTGTTTATCAGTTATTTATTAATCTGAGTGTAACTGAGCTCTACTGAATCCTGGGTATACTGATAAATTACGGTGCTTATCATCAGTTCTACTAAAGCCTGAGTAGATTGATAAAACAATGTGCTGTTTATCAGTTATTTATTTATCTCATGGTTACTGAACTCTACGAAAGCCTGAGTAGTATTTTTTGTCCTTTCTTATTAAATCATTATTATCCTTATTATGATTCTGATTGTCAAATTTCCCTCCATTTTATTATTGGTTATCCATTATATTACTTGTTTGTGTATTTTCACCTATTTTGATTCACAGGCAGAAAAGGTTTTCTTTCCATAAAAGAAAATCAATTAACCAAGAATAAAATATTGATTGGACAATCAGAATGATAATATGGATAATACTGATTTAATAATCAATAAGAAAGGAGTGAACTGCTGCTTTTGCTCACAGTAGACTGATAAATAACTGTGCTGTTTATCAGTTATTTATTCATCTCGGTGTTACTGAACGTTACTGAAGCCTGAGTAGACTGATAAATTACTGTGCTGATCAGTTTTTCATTAATTTTAATGTTACTGAGCTCTACTAAAGCCTGAGTAGACTGATAAATCCCTCTACTGTTTATCAGTTATTTATTCATTTCAGTGTTGCTGAGCTCTACTAAAGCATGAGTAGACTGATAAATTACTGTGCAGTTGATCAGTTATTTATTAATCTGAGTGTTATCGAGCTCTACTAAAGCCTGAGTAGACTGATAAATTAGATTCACCTGTTTCCTTGCTTTTCCTCTCTGTTCACACTAGCCCTCTTCACGGTGACGTCTGAGCAGGATTCCTATGATGGTGAACTGCACAAAAAGATCACAATGGGCTGTCGGTTCTCACCTGTTGAAAAATCTCAAATCTCTCAGCTGTCAGTCATCTGGCAGCGTGTCGAGCCCTTACCAGTCATGGAGGTATATCGGTTGGAGAAGGGCGTAGAGATCCGAAACGTCACCGACGGACAGTTTCAGAACCGAGCACAGCTTCTAAAGGACGAGCTGAAGAAGTTTCGGGCTGTTCTGGAGCTTTTCCCTCTTCAGATCAGCGACTCCGGCACGTATCAGTGCATCGTTAAACACAAGGAGGCAGACTACAAGAAGACGACTCTAACAGTACGAGGTCAGTAGATATCAAATCTATAAAAATAAACTAAACAAAAACACAGTTTCTTACAGTGTCAACCCTGGTGAAAATAAAAATATATATACTTAATTGTATTTCAAACATATTGAGAAGATTTATGTACTTACTTAAAGTATACAAAACTACATTAATATTATCCATTTATCAAATATTTGAAAGTAAACTTTAATCATACTTTTTAAAAAGTATAATATAGTGTATTTAAAAAAAATAGATTACTATGAAGTACATTCACTTTTAGTTTAATGTAATTCATTAAATTATTCTAAAATACTTAGTTCCCAAAATACTTTTGTACATTTTTAGCAAAGTGTGTTAAAAACTTCACTTCACTTCGCTTAACGACACGGTTCTGATACATCAGCTCACAGATGCAGCCTTGTGCTGATGCACATCACCCTAGAAGTGGTTAGGGGAAAAAGTGAGAGCCATCTACTGTACTGTACCCACCCAGAGAGTGTAAGGCCAACTGTGCTCTCTCGGGGCTCCAGCAGCTGAAGGCAAGCTTCATGACCGGGATTTAAACCAACTCATAGTGATCTCCCGATTATAGTGGCAGCACTTTAAACCACTGGACTACTCAGAGCACCTAGTCTTGTCAATTACTATCAGTAACTATGATAATATATATATCTATTCCTGCTGTTTATTATAGTTAATTATTAAACACAGAGCTTTGCCTAATCAATGGCTAATAAAAGCTAAATACCATAAATACAGCAGTTCCTCTGAGCTGATCGCCGACAAAAATCCCTTCAGTCTCGCGCTCAGAGGTTTCCCCTTTTAAACTGTTTGACAAAAAAGGAAACTCCTTGAATTAAAGTGCAAATTACTGGTGAGTTTATGAGGAATCTGACCATCCTGTTATGTTACGGCTCCAATTGACCCGTTTAAAAGTTTAAAGTATTTTGTATTTTTTTTTTCAGTTTGAACCTTTTTCTGCTTGCCTTAATTAGTGTATTTATCAACATATAATATGAAAATGATTCATCTCACGTATTTGCAAACAAAAATTACTAAAACTAAAACAAAATTTCAATGTTGTGTTTCAATGTTATGTAAAACTATTCTGTTTTATATGTTGGTCTTACAAAAGTAATAAAGTAGTGAAATATATATATATATGTATTTTTATAAAAACGTGTGAATAATCCTAATTAAAGCATTACCTGTTAGAGGTAAGGAACACCATTGCACTAAATATTGATAGAATAATTAGTAATGGAGTTAATAATGAAGTATTTACACTGCTTGTTAGGTTTTTTTGGTTTTAGATCATAAAAATTGCATTGAGTCAAACTGACCCCGAAAACCATTACTGTTCGTGATAAATGAACAGAACAGGAGGGTTAACATTAATTAACACTTATGAACTCTGTCTCCTCAGCTCCCTACCGTCCTGTTAGAAAAAACATCAGACGGCTGAATAACGAAGAGGTGGAGCTTTCCTGCGAGTCTCAAGGCTTCCCATTGGCTCATGTGGACTGGAGTGAGGAAGAGCTGACTAGACGGATGAACAACACCTCTGAAAAGACTAGCGAGGGCACTTATAAACTCACCAGCCGGGTGACTGTCACGGGGAACGTTATTAAAAACTACACTTGCTCTTTTATGGAGGAGAAGAAAACTGGTCCATCAGCCACTTTCAACATTCCAGGTGGGTCGAGAATGAGAATGGTCTGAGTATGATGTAGGTTCTTGATTTCGCATTTTTAGAGCTGAAATCTTATTGCTTATAACTTCTCCACCGGACTAAAGCAACATTATACCGGATTTGCACAAAAAACAGCTCACTTGGCTTTTAAAATGAATGAAAAAACAATGGAATTATGTTTGACAATGTTTAGCAATTAATAATATGAATTCCTCTTAATATTTATCATGTTGTCTTCATGCTAAGTGAATGTAAAACTTAAGCTGTGCTTACTGTTATAGTAAAATATTAAAACATATGTTTGGAACAGAATTAGGTCACCAAAAGGTCACAACGAACAGTTAAACATGTTTACAACTCTAGGTCAACCACGTTTTCCTGTAAGTCAGTGTGAGATGTGTGTGTGTGTGTGTGTGGAGTTATTAGCGATGCTGTAGAGCATGGGAACTGTTGTTCAGGTTCAGACTGTGTTAAATAAGCTGAGAATAAGACGGGTAATATTATTATATTTATAGTCTTTAAACCACAGACACCACTTCCCTACAGCAGCAGCAGATTACAGAGAAATTCTCCCTCAGCGCACGGCTGGAGAAGTACCCGACAACCACCCTGCACACCACACATACCAGCCTCCAGCTTTCCCTGCTCTTCCACAGAGCCGCAGGGGATGCTGTACCCGGTGCTGATGGTGCTGGTGGTGCTGATGGTGCTGATGGGTGGGGGGTGTTGGGAGCTCCAGAGCCGTGATGTCACGCTTGGCTCGGAGTGAGCAGTGTTTTCCAGAGTTACGGTGAAGAGCAGGTGATGACGGTTCTGTTTCTGTTCTTCAGGTGAAATTCCAGTGAGGAGTAATTGGTCACATGGTTACGCTGCCGTAGGCGTCATCTCCGTGATGTGTTTGGGTTTTGCTGTTACCTCACTGATCCTGCACTGGAGGAGGAAAGGTGTGTGTCTGAACTCGCTGCTCACAAAACACCAGACAAACACATCCATCTATTTATACCTTCATTCAATTAGCCAGTCATTTATTCGTTTAAATATCCATCCATCAGTTTATTCATTTTGTTCCATTTGTTTCCTAATTAGTCATTATTTCACACAGCTATCTATTCATTTATATATCTATATATTTATCTATTCATTCACCCAAACATCCATCCATTATAATGCATTATGTACCATTTGTCTGTTATTTAATCATTCATTCACGCAAACGTCAAACCATTACATTCCATTTGTCTGTTAATTAGTCGTTAATTCACACAGTCATTCATTCATTCATCCAAACTTTCATACATCCATTAGTCTATCCATTATGTTCCATTTGTCAGTTAAATAGTCAATAGTTACCCCAGCTATCCATTCATTCCTTCATCTATTCGTTTACCCAAAAAACACCCATCCATCATTATTCATTATGTTCCATTTGTCTGTTATTTAATCATTCATTCACCCAATTATCTATTTTATTTATGTATCTATCCATTCATTTGTTCATTAATTCACCCAATTCAACATCCATCCATCAGTCTATTCATTATGTTCCATTTGTCTGTTATTTAGTCATTAATTACCCCAGCTGTCCATTCATTCATTCATTCATTCATTTGTTCGTTTATTAATTCATTCATTCATCTATTCACTCATTCATTCATTTATTTATTCACTCACATAAAAAGTCCATCCATCATTGTGCATTATGGTCCATTTGTCTTTTAATTAGTCATTTATTCACTCAGCTATTCATTCATTCATTCATTCATCCATATTTTATACTGTGTTATAATTATTATACTGTTATAATTGTGTGTGTGAGAGTGTGTGAGTGTGTGTTTATGTTAAGGAAAGTACAGTGTGTGTCACTGTGTTTCCCTGTTGTCTGACAGTGAAGATGATGTCAGTTTCTATAATTAGATTGTAGGGGTTATCCTTTATTATTCTGACATCACAGCTGTAAACAGAGCATCATCAGGTCATGTGACCCGTCAGCTCCGTATCCTCAGTGTTTGTGTTTTTCTGCGTCAGTGATGAAAATAGAAAGCAGGTAGTGAGCGGAGGCCGAGGGTCAGAGGGGATTCCCCCGGTTGTGTTACGTGGTTGTGTAACAGAGTTTAGTAACAGGGTTGAGTTATTGAGTTGTTTATCAGAATTATAGTCTTATTCCAGTATTTAATCAGCTTCTTAATCCCTCAGTCCTTCCAGTAACACTGCCTGTAGGGTTTTACGGGGTTGAGATGATCTCAGGGATTATGTCATGTTGAAACCTGCAGATAACATCTCTGATTTTACTGCTGTCACATGACTGATGATCCAGGAGAGTGGAATTTAACCATGTGTAGTGTGTTTGGGGAATAATGGTACAAAATTAGACAAAGTCATGTAATTAATGGGGAAAAAGGTTATCTAAATAATAAGAGCAGGCCCAATAAATAGCTTTATATATATAAAAAGTATTTTAAATTACTTTTATTGGTTAAATAAATACATATAAATCACAGTATATAGAGTATATACACATATCATTGCTGTCAAAATAAAAACATTTTAAATCAGTTTTTGCTGTGTTGTGTATAGGTGTGTATTATAGCTTTGATTGAATTAGAGTTCTATTGATGTGTGTTATAGTTGTGTAGTGTAGCTCTGATTGTGTTATAATTATTCTTATATATATATATATATATATATATATATATATATATATATATATATATATACAGCATTTTGTATTTTTAATTACCTTTTAAGTTTTAAATAGCTTTTACTAGTTAAATAATTATATATTCATTGAAATATACATAACATTGCTGTCAGTAAATCTGTTTTTAATGATCACTGTTTTACATAAAGTGTATCTGCCAGTCATTCCTTACGTTACATCAGAATTTTATTATAAATGGTTTAAAATAACCGCTCCAAAATGACATAAATACATATTTTTACACTGATTTCCACTGAAAGTCAGGAAGGGTTTTTCCTTCTGCTTTCATTTTAGTTGTTTACCATGTATTTATAGACAGACCATTAGTTATATATCTGTGTTTAGAAGCGAAACCTTAATAATGTTTCTGTATCCATATTTGGGATTATTATAATGTATATAGAATATAAATTATATTATTCTAATATAGAGTTAATTACAGGTAGACACTCACTGATCACTGTCTTTATTATTAATGTTTAATTGGGTTTAGTATTCTAATGTTATATAAAGTTAATTACAGGTAGACACTCACTGATCACTGACTTTATTAATGTTTTTTTGGGTTTAGAATTATAATGTTATATAGAGTTAATTACAGGTAGACACTCTCACTGATCCTCACTGACTTTATTAATGTTTATTTGGGTTTTATTTCTAAATGGTTTATTTTGATCTCAGATTGAGTTATATTGTAAGATGTTCAGTATTAAATATAATGATTTTAAATACATATTAGACCTAAATTGTGTATTTTCTTTAAAGGTCAAAAGAATAAAGGCTCGATGTCGACTGTGTGCATAACATCAGAACCCAATCTGACCGTAACGTCAGCGGACTGTAAGTATGACTGAATGTTTATTAGAAAGTTAATGGTCTGTTACAGCAGCAGTTCAACTCTTTAATATTTTTAAAGCGACAGTCTGTAAGTTTGGAGGATTTGGGGATTAGGCGCCCTCTCTGGTGGGAATGTGTAATTGCACAGAGCATGTGGAAGAGTACTTTTAATTTAGGTTACTTTTGAGTATACTGTTTATTTCTTTTGTTTATTCATAAAATATTGTCAAAACATAGAGAACAATTACATCCAAAAAACCTACCAGACCACACTGATTTTGAAATTCATATATTAGTATTTGCAGGGATTTGTCATGCCAGCTCTGAATAATGTTTCAGTGTTTTAGTGATGAAAAAATATAAAAATGCTGTTTTAATGCAGCCTCTAATATTCAAGAGAAGAGAATGCTTCTGTACCAGATGTTGGAGCATTGCTGTGGGGATTTGATTGAATTCACCATCCTACTTAATCATTCCTAACCTCGAAATAATTCGAAGGACACAGTTTTATCAGTTTATTAACCTTTCAGGACAAAAAAACACCTCCAGCCTGTATTTGTAATGGTCTAAAACGATAATGATGATGATGATTAATAAATTCCATTGTTTGAACAATGTTTCCACAGCAAACATTACTAATGTGTTTCTCAGTAATGCTTTTCTTTCTCTCCACCAGTCTTAATTCCAAAGAAAGATGCCAAACCTGATTCATTTAGCGTTTCATCAGAAGGTGAGCAGATTTATTCTCTTACTAATGTAATTTATAATGTATTACAGAGAAAATAGATTATTCAGCTTTAAAACATGAACATGTTTTATAATAATAACATGTGTTATTATTAGGTAAGACCAAATCCTATTAAAAATAGTTTATCATCTTTTTATGGATAATTAACACCTGTATACATCTACGGTATATACAGTATACACATCTTTAGCTATTTATAGGTTTATGTTTGAGTAAAATGAACATTGTTGTTTTATTATAAAAACTACAACAAAAAAGATGCAGGGCTTTCAGACCTCAAATAATGCAAAGAAAACAAGTTCATATTCATAAAGTGTTAAGAGTTCAGAAATCAATATTTGCTGGAATAATCCTGGTTGGTTTTTAATCACAGTTTTTCTTTTATGCATCTTGGCATCATGTTCTCCTCCACCAGTCTTACACACTGCTTTTGGATAACTTTATGCTGCTTTACTCCTGGTGTAAAAATTCAAGCAGTTCAGTTTGGTGGTTTGATGGTTTGTGATCATCCATCTTCCTCTTGATTATATTCCAGAGGTTTTCAATTTGGTAAAAATCAAAGAAACTCATCATTTTTAAGTGTTCTCTTATTTTTTTCCAGAGCTGTATATATATTTTTAGACCCTGCATATATCTCTTTACCATAAATTAAAAATAATATTATATTTAAAAAATATATATATATATTAAGAATTGGAGCATTTATTTGGACAAAAACTATTATTATATAATATTTTCTTCTGAATTTACACCAAAAATGTAGAATAAAAAAGTTGAATTTCATGCATTACATGATCCGAATCGAAATGCATCTAAGAATCGGAAATTTCTCCCAGCCCTAAAAGATGTGAGGGAGGATCTGAAGTTTGTTCTTATGTGTAAACTGTGTGGGTTAACAGAGTTGTTTTTGCAGAAACTCAGCTTTCATTGGAAAAAAAACAGCATGATTCACACTGTTTTTGTAAGCGCTTACAAAAACATGCGTATGAAATAAAATGAAAAGGTCACATGACTTTTTTCCATGTGTGTTTTTGTGAGTTATAAATGTACATCACACTGCTGAGTTTCAGTCACCTGCTCTCAGAACACTTGGTTTCTTTGATATTGTGTGATAGCATTTTTTCTTCTCGCTGTGTGTGTGTGTGTGTGTGTGTGTGTGTTTGTGTGTGTGTTTCCAGTGTGTGGTGAGAAAGTGGAGAAGCTGAGGGAGGTTCTGATGAAGAGATATGCTGAACTCGACACCTCAGAGCTGAGGAGTGGGTTCACACTGATCTGCGGGTACGAATCTTCCATATCTGTAGGCTGGGGGAGAGGGGGGCGGGGTCGTTTGACAAGAAATTACAAAAATATGCCTGATGTGAATCAGTATCAGTATCTGAAAATACAAACAGCTCAGTCAATATTAATATAAAGCAGCTTTTTCTGTTAAAAAAATCAATAAATATTTACTTATTATTACATACAGCTCTGGAAAACCACCACCATCAAACCACCAAACTGAACTGCTTGAATTTCTGCACCAGGAGTAAAGCAGCATAAAGTTATCCAAAAGCAGTATGTAAGACTGGTGGAGGAGAACATGATGCCAAGATGCATGAAAAAATCTGTGATTAAAAACTAACCAGGATTATTCCACCAAATATTGATTATTTCTGAACTCTTAAAACTTTATGAATATGAACTTGTTTTTTTCTTTGCATTATTTGAGG
Source organism: Astyanax mexicanus (assembly GCF_023375975.1). Classification (NCBI taxonomy): domain Eukaryota; kingdom Metazoa; phylum Chordata; class Actinopteri; order Characiformes; family Acestrorhamphidae; genus Astyanax; species Astyanax mexicanus. The sequence continues at coordinate 47,152,423 of NC_064424.1, forward strand.
TCTGAAAGTTCTGCATCTTTTTTGTTATTTCAGACATTTCTCATTTTCTGTAAATAAATGCTCTAAATGAGAATATTTTTATTTGGAATTTGGGAGAAATGTTGTCTGTAGTTTATAGAATAAAACAACAATGTTCATTTTACTCAAACATAAACCTATAAATAGTAAAATCAGAGAAACTGATTCAGAAACTGAAGCGCTCTCTCTCTCTATATAGAGGAATGTTCAGCTTTATATAACTTTTTGTTCATTTTATACAATTTTCCTTAAAAAATATTTAAAAAAATTATTTTGGCATTTCAATGATTCTATTTAATTCCATTTTCCAAGCTTTCATCTTAAGATAACTCTTTAAGAAAGTAACCATTGACATCATCAATGACATCACAACCCTTATATTGTTTTATGTTAAGGGATTGAAGACACCTTTTTTTGTTAATTCAGCGATGTATTAAATTAACATTTATCATATTGTCTACATATTTAGTATTAATAGGTAAAGCTTAATCTTTGAAACAGAATAAAGTTATCATAAACAGTTTAACATTTCTACAAGTTTTGATCAAGCACTTTTCCACTAAATGGAAATTTTTACTAAAAAAAGAGGCTGGACGCCTGCAAGACAGGAATTAAAAAAATACAAATATTAAAATATTAAGCTGAAAATATGATTTCTGTGTAGTCTGGAGTCTTATAAATGATTTGAATGAAAAATAAGATAAATAATCCTAATCTTTTAAAAGTGATAAAGTTCCCTAACTTCCCAAAACTCAAGAATTAAATTATAGGACAGCAGACAAACAACATTCTGATCATTCTGAGGTCATTCTAATTTTCTTGATTGTATTGTAGATTATATGGTATTACCGGGTGTATTCACTGTTCCACTGAATTAAATCTTATCTTAATTTACTGCTTCTATAGAAACCCACTGTTTACCACAGAAAAACACGACCAATTGACCCAATAAACAACACAGCTACACACTGTGAATCAGTAGTTTCTGACATAGTTTATAAACAAATGCAAACAAAAACAGAAATACTTATCTTTATTCCTTATTTAGCCACGCCCACTTCCCAGAGTTCACCTCTTCCTCCTCTGAGTTAGATTTAAAAGAGTTAAAAGGTTTATGGTTTTATTGTATTTAAATTGAATCAGATCTAGATATCACACCCTGGTGTAATTTTCTATTTTATGTTGTTGTGTTTTATACTTTAACTTTAAACAAATCTACAATATGATTTTAGCATCACAGAGCAGCACAGCTAAAAGCTAGTATAAATAACACTGTATAAAGTTGCCAATAAATAATTATACAATTACAGTAATTCACTATTACTGTATAATAAACATACAAATTTACTGTAAATAAATTAGTTTTGGCATAAATCAATACAGTATTACATTATAATTATTATTTACAATAACTGTATATACTATTACCATAATACTTCCAAAGTAAAGGAGCTGCATCTGTGGTTGAACAAGCTAAACCTGTGACAGTAAAATAGCGTTGGAGTTCAGGGGTATGTCTACACTGATGGGCGTGGTGGTCTAGAAGTGGGGTGTGTTCAGGTAAATTTCTGGCGTATAAACACAGGTGCACTACTGACTGATTAAAACCCTGACAACAGTCAACAGTCAGACATCCACACCAATCTTAACTACGCAGATGCACCGTGCACATGTATACAAATATACATGAACGCGTGAAGGAGAAGCTCAGGTTTCTCTGCTGAAAAGCGCAGAAGTGCTGCGCTGCTAAAATAGCAATCTGCCAAAGTCAGACTAAAACACACCCATAATTAATTAAGAGAATTAGTACATGCCTTTTGCACATTTCAAGCCGTGCAAGGTGTACTTTTCCCATGGTTACGATAGCAAAGACACACTGACACGCCCTAAATCAAGCTGCACAGTTCATGGTTAACAGCTCACCCTATAGATAAAGCTAAAATTGGACCCTATAGATCTTATATCATCATAAAGATCTTGAGCTGGATTTTCCAGTAAGGTTCTATTAAAACTGCAGGGGGTTTAAAGGGGATAACTCTTTAAGAAAGTAACCATTGACATCATCAGTGACATCAAACCTTTATATTGTTTTATTGTAAGGGATTGAAGACACTTGCTTAATATTCAGTGATTTCAGATTAAAATAATATTTATCATATTGTATACATATTTAGCATAAAGAGGTAAAGCTTAAGCTTTAGTCCACCCTGTCGCTGTAATCACAATATCACAGTAATCACAATTATTTTATATAATTTTAAAATATATTTTTGAAACAGAATAAAGTTATCATAAACATTTTTTTGGTCAACCACGTTTCCATCAAATGGCAATTTTTTACAAGTTCAATTCCCTCCATCAGCTTGTTTTGCTGAAGCATGAAGTCCGTCACGCCACAAGGCTGTGATGCATCAACAACCGAAGAAGAAAAAGGAGAAATAGAGGGCTCTGATTGGCTGAGTCACGTCTAAACACTGCTGACATGGCTGCCAGGTGCTCTACTGAATCAGAAGCACATGACTCCCTTTAGGGTGTGTTTTAATTTAATACTGCAGTGAAACTAAAAACAAAAGAGAGGTTATTTACTTACTTTTAAATAACAATGATATTATTGCACTGAGATCACTGATAGCAGGTATTTGAATCACTGTTTGTAGTGATTAAAAGATAAGGAATAAAAAGGAACTCAAGTGGGAAAAATAAGAAGTGATATCTGCGTTTGTGGGCATTTTCATTTCAACAATAAACAGCATACACGGGTCAATTTCCTCCGCCCAAAATTAACCACGCCCATGATTATTTAAGAGAATTAGTACATGCCTTTTGCACGCTTTGAGCCGTGCGAGGTGTACTTTTCACACACTGACACACCCTAAATCAAGCTTTTAACCATGGGTGCACTTTTATTTTAGACTTATTTTAGACTTATTTTAGATTATAGGGAATTATGAGAGCATTCCTCCACTCAACAATGGTTCTAGTAAAGTATACACTGCATAAACACAACCACACACCACACACACACACACGCACATACACAAACACACATGCACCTGCACAAACAAGCAGGCATTGTGTTGGCTAGATTTCATTTTAAATTCCGTTTTTACAGAGAAGTCAATGTAAGTCAGCACATGCAGAGCTCTGTGATAATCACTCACACGCCCACTCAGTTCTACACAGCTATTTAACATTTACTGTTTTATTTATTATTTCCAGAGAAGGGCAGTTCAGTCATCTCCAGCCGCTAATCCCCGGCCCAAAGCAGACCGTCCTCCTGGAAGGAAGAGAAGGAAGCGGGAAATCATCTGTCTCTCGAACCCTGGCTTCGTCCTGGGCGAAGAACGTCAGCTCCGGCCCCGTCAGCCTCAGCGGGATCCGACTGGTGATTTTAGTGAACTTTGAGGGAGCGGACGGTGATTTCTTCCAAGTTGTGAGGTCAAACATTCCAAGTGAAGCTGATCTGGAGACAGCGGACGTTAAAAACATTCTCCTGGGGAACACGGACAGTCTCCTCCTTCTGGACGGCTATAGAAAAGGGGACAGAGAGGTGGACGAGACGCTGGTTAAGTTCTTAAAGGAGCGAAGCAGCAGCAGGGTGCTGATCACAGCCCGGCCCGGTCAGCTCAGCAGTGCGGGGGAGGTGATCACCAGAATCTTTCAGCTTCACACAGAAAACACACAGACTGAAAACAGCTGAAAACCAGCAGCAATGGATATTATAATCCATAATATTAATAATATTACAGTCTCACAGTAATGCTGAGGGATTAAAACACAGGAATTTTACTCTATGCATCAAATCATAAAGGTTACATTTCTATCTTCTACTGATCTGATGGTGAATTTAATACCAATCGTTTACATTTTTTAAATAGGGGATATAGGAATTGGTCCAGAATTCTCACAACATCACTCCGTCCCAGTGACTGTATACAAACATGGACAGAGCAGCATCTTTCTTAAAAAGTGAAGCAAATATAGTTCTAGTGCCTCTGCTGGCTGGCTCCAGTATGTAGATCTAGTGTAGCTCCACCCATCTCCAAAATAGACACTTTACAGGAGAGAGATAAAACCTTATGCTTACGAATTGTTAAAAAGTGATTGACAGCCTTGGCTGGATCAGACCATCTTTATTACTACATAATACCACAGTTAGTACCGACCCTGCAATGTGATTGGCTGAAAGGCGTTCTATGAGTACCATTATCAGCTGGTAATGCACTGTAACCAAAGCTCTATGTATTAGGTGACCTAGGAACGATGCAGCGCTTACAAGCCAAACAGCGCAGCTAGAAACAGAGCAGCAATGGAACTATTTTATCTGGCGGAGTTTTTATAACCAAACAGATCCTATCTCTCCTCCTCTTTAACTCTTTAAAATCTTTCAATAAACAGTGATAATGGAACTGTGGTATAATCACAATAATACATTCATGTCTATGACCGCAACACAGCAGTGCCAATATTACACGTTATAGCTCGAACCTCGAGTGTAAATATGGTGAGGCTAAGTTGAAGTTGTTGAACTGTCTGGCTTAATGATTAGCCAGTTAATTATTAATAATTAATTATTGATAATGATGTATAATGTGTTGTTGTGCTGTTTATTAAATACATAAACTGATCTTGTAAGGTTGGAACATTATACCATACCGAACAAACTGAAAATCCAGGAGAAAAAAAATGTGTCGTAAACTCATTGAAGCCAGTCTATAAAATGTTTGGTCTGGAAGAAAGGGGCGGGGTCTATAAAATCAGTATGCTAGATTAGCTCCGCCCCTCATCGACTAAGCAGACTGTAGTTTGCAGAAGTAAATTTGACAACATGATGGGTGTTTTTGGTTTCATTTCTTTAAAACGGAAGGGAATGTAACCACAGCTTCCATGTTTTCTACATCGTTCATTGGTCTATCCGTAAATGAAACTGTTTCTAAACTAGTGTTTACAATTTTCCACATGCTACAGTAGGTAGTAATAGTTATAATAGTTATAGCTATCTTACACCCTTACACCCTACGAAGAGTCAGTATATTCACGCCTTCCACCTGCGCTGTAAAATTAACAACAACATTTTTGCCGTATTGCCGATATTTTATCAGCGGAAAACACAAGTGAGCCACTGTCTGATTAAAACCCTGACAACAGTCATCTGTCAGATGTCCAAATCCCCATTCCTATCTTCAGCACCTTTACCTTCACAGCGTGAACAAGCAGCTCCGTTTCTGCTGAGAAGCGCGGAAACTTTGCACTGTTAAAATAGCAATCTGCCAAAGTCAGAGCTCACCTGGCTCTTAAAGGAAATAATGAGCAAGTAAAACTCTGATTGGTTTATTTCACATTACGACCAAAATTTACCAACACACCCATGATTAATTAAGAGAATTAGTTTATGTCTATTCCACGTTTTGAGCTGCAAAAGTTGTACTTTTCACGTTGTTACGATAGCAAAGACACACTGACATGCCCTTAATCAAGCTGGGCCATGCACGGGTCATGACTTGCCACTAAATGAAGATGCTTAGTCCCATGTGTGTGTAAAGACGTGTGTAAAGAATTAAACAAATCTTTCTCTTTTCTATTTTAGTATTTTATTTCACATCAAATGTATTTGAGCCAATAACACAATTAACACAGTTAATACAATTAACACAACTAGCCAATTAGGACTCTGCATATCAATTGCAAAGCTCTCTACACAAGGTGGATGAATACTAGCGTATACTTCCTCTGATACAGCTATATAACTTTCAAAATAAATTTGGATATTTGTTAATCATCTTTAAAATGTATTAACATTAAGAACTGCACGCACAAAATGTATGTTGTGTAACAGCAGTTTATTACGTCTTTAGTTACAGCAAATGCATCAATGCAAGAAACCCACACCCACCCACACACACACACTTACAAACACACACACACAACCACATACACACACAACCACACACACACACACACACAACCACACACACACACAGATACTATATCTACACACAGGCTCATACCGCAGGATGTGGGTTAGAAAGTCTGATAACTGTTTGCAGCACAGAGGAGAAAAACACAGGAAGTTCATATCTGTGTGATTAACTTCAGTCACTTCTATAAAATATAATTCAAATATATATATTACTTACATATAAAAGCAGTGATGGGAATAACGACGTTGAAATAAACGCTGTTACTTTTTTCAGTAAGGAGTAATGTAACTAATTACTCTGACTGTAACTATAACGCTGTTACCGTTCTACACCCCGTTACTGCACGTTACTTTAGCCACCCGGGGGCAAGTAACACAAAAGTAACGCAATAGTTACTTTTACTGGTAACTAGTTACTTTTATAGTGGAGTAACTCAATTAGTAACTCAGTAACGTTTTTGGAGAAGTAACTAGTAACTATAACTAATTACTTTTTCAAAGTAACGTGCCCAACACTGTATAAAAGTAATATAAAAGGTTATAAATGCGCAGTTTGATCACCGGGGGAGAGTATAGTTAGCAGTATGAGTGCAGTCACAGACGGATATGACTGTGTTTCTGTTTTAGTCTTCACTGTTGCTCAAACTCACTGCCAGTATAAATGAGTAAGACTGCAGGATTCTCAGAAGTGTCTTCCTCTGTGAATTTGCTCTATTTGCACTGATATTTCACTTCCATGATTTCATAACACATCAGAGTTTATGATCTGTGCACATTTTTGTGACTATAGCATTTTTAAAAAGTTTCTTAAATATAGAAGTTTCTCAATTTCTCTGTAAAATGTTATTATCATGTGTTGAACTGTATAAAATGTTTTTTCTAAGTCCTGAGTGTGTATTTTAATTCATTATTGAACATTTCTATTCTGTATCTAATAAATATACAAACAATAAGAAAATGAGTTTCTCTGATTTTGCTGTTTATAGTAAATAGTAAAATCATAGTTATTAATCTGTAACTAAAACTACAACTATTTAGAATCTAATCATATTTAATATATTTAAATATCTGCTCTAAATTCTTTAGCATCTACTGGGAATTATTTAGAATCAACTATGGTATATAGTTGATTCTAAATCATTTTATTTAGTATTAATTAGTATCTATCCAGTATGGGTTATTCTGTATCTGCTTTAACCCTTTCAGACCTGAATTATGTTCCTGAATGCTGCTTTCTGTCTGTAATGCACAGAAAATAAGACTCTAATATTCTACTATAAAATCTATATAACAAATAAATTCAATGGACTTAAATATATATGTTTTTTGTTTTTTTTGCATTGGATCATATCGCTATGGAAGCCTGTGTGTAATATTTTATATTTCATATTGAGCTTTTTATCTCATAAACCATCACTAAACAGTAAAATAACATACAGACAAAGTTTTCTAAATCACATTAAATTAGTAAAAAATAGCTGTTTCTTTGCTGTTACTCAATAGCTCTAGTACTCCTGTTTTTTTCAGTGCAGTGGGAGGGGCCAAGATTTCATTGGTTTCTAAACTATTCTGATGGACAGCAGCCATTAAATAGTGTTCTGTGCAACAAAACATTTTAAAAATAAAGAAAATACATGATGTTTATTGTAATGGATGCAGGGTCTGAAAGGATTAAATGATTCAGAATCAACTTTGAATTATTTAGTAGCTTCCATGTAACTACTGTATGAGCTATTCAGTATCTACCATGAATTGCTCATTATCTACAAGGAAATAATCAGTATTTGCTATGGATTAATCAGTATCCGTTATGGATTATTCAGTATCTACTATGAATAACTCAGTTTCCTCGAGGAATTCATCAGTATGCATTACAAATGAATTAGCATAGATTATACATAATTCTCTATACATTTAAAATCATTCAGTGCCTACTATGAATTATTGCATTATTGACTGTTAAATATAGTGTTAGGATATTTAACAGATGTTATGAATTATTATTAAGCTCAGTAAATACTGTAGTTAAGAGAGGGGAGAACTGAAATGTGGGTCTATAAGATGTGAGGGGATTAAAGGGTTAAATAAGGCTGCTGTACTTTTACTTTCAGTTCAGCTCAGCAGGCGGATAACACTTCCTCCACATGTTCCAGTTTTCAGGGTCAGGAGGGAAATGTGTTTACTGTATTAAAAAGGTTAATGGGGTTCGGGGCTCTGAGCGCACTGTGTTTTCCTGTAAACTGGGTTTAAAGGTCAGCAGAAAATCAGCATGCAGCTGGATGGTGCTCAGGCTCACACCACTGCAGACTCTATGAGCCTAAAAAATACTGCAGAGGTGAAAATACTGGATTTGCTGTAAATCAGGCTGCAGCTGCTCTTCTGTCTTTAAATTTGAAATTCACACAATTTTAAATTTACAGTGTGATAACTGTAAAATAGAAACATAAAAACTGCAAACAAGAAATCGAATATAAATTATCCAGTAACTGCAATAAACTTTTCAGTATTTACTATAGATTATTCAGCATCCATTACAAATTAATATTATACTATAAACTACCTAATATCTACTGCAAACTACTTAGTATCTACTATGAACTACATAGTATCTTCTCTGAGCTTTTTAGTATCTACTATGAACTACTTAGTATCCACAATAAACTACCCAGTTTCTACAATAAACATACTTTGTATCTACTATGAACTACTTAGCATCTGCAATGAACTACATAGTATTGACTGTGAACCACCTAGTATCTACTATAAACTACTTAGCAGCTACTATGCAATACTCATTGTCTACAATGAACTACTACTATATTTTATTCTATGGACTACACTGTCCCTACTTTTAACTATTTGGTGTCTTCTATGAACTACATAATAACTACAATGAACTACTTAGCATCTGCTATGGACTACATTGTACCTACTATAAACTACTTAGTATCTACTATGAAATAATCATTGTCTACAATAAACTACTTAGTACTTTCTATGAACTTCCTAGTATCTATTTGAACTAATTAGTATTTACTATAAACTACTTATTGAAATACTCATTGTCTACAGTGAACTAATTAGTATCTTCTATGAACTACCTAGTATCTACAATGAAAGTATCTACAATACACATATTTAGTATCTACTATGAAATACTTAGTATTTTCTATGAATTACGTACATAGTATCTACTATGAAATCCTCACTTTCTACAATGAACTACTCAGTATCTTTTATGAACTACTTAGCATCTGCTATGAACTACATTGTCCCTCCTATAAACTACTTATTATCTACTATGAACTACTTTCTACTACAAACTACTTAGTGTCTTCTATAAACTACATTGTATCTACCATAAACTACTTAGTATTTACTGTGACATATTCTCTGTCTACAACTTAGTATCTACTATAAACTACATTGTCTACTATGATCTACTTAGTATCTGCCATAAACTACTTAGTATCTACTCTTTTCTGAGGTCTATAACTGAAGTCTAGTAACTGCACTGATCTCTACCTGTAGTAATGAATTCAGGTGTGTAACAGGTCTCTAGTCAGTCTTGTATTATTGAGGTTAAACTGCTGTATTATGAATAAGCAGGTGTATAGAGGAACACTGTGAATAACACATTTCTAATCTGCTTTAATTTCATTTATTTTGAGTTCAGTAAGGAAAGGCTGTTTACTGTGAGGCTTTTGTTTAAAGCTGAAAGTCCCTGAAGGTAAACTCCGCCCCCTCACTCTCCTCTCAGATCCAGGTTTACTCATATAGTGAATAAGCTAAATAAAGAGTGCGTCAGCGTCTGAGTAGCATATATATATATATATATATATAATGTACTACAGTTCAGCGCACTCAGAGAATGGTGATGTGGGCAGTGAATGGGCTTCATTTATGGGACAGGCCCTTTTTACGCAAGTTAAACAGAATTTTGGAATCACTCATCCCTGGAGACTCGCTGTTTCTAAAAGACAACAAAGAGTTTAATTGAGAAAAAAATCACCACGTGACCACCAGCCATGACGCACACGTATAATCATTCATAAATGTGATATAAAATATAAAAAAGCCTGTTTTATTCCCTCCTGCTCTTCTTCTTTCAGATCCAGACGCTCAGAAGACACACAGGTCATTAATCTGTCTGTTTGATTTTCTGCGTTTTTCTTCCTGCAGATTAAATCAGAGATTGTTTTGTTTGTATCTGAGAGCGTTTTAACTACAGTATCTTCATCACCATCATCATTCAGTTCCCTGAAGATCTGGATCTATCACATGCATCACAGTGGTGTATTGTTGTGTGGGGTAGTTCCATTTCCTGGTGTTTCTTTGTGTTTTCTTATCTTTTCTTCATCATGTTTTACATTTACTCAAAAACTTAAAAACTGAGTCACATGTCTGTTCTTTAGAAAGTCCCTAAACTACACAGACTACACAAACTACACTTCAGTACTTCAATAGATTCTGGAGTGATGTGTGTAAAATTATTATTGTTTTCTCTAAAATTAAGGTTATAAAAAAAGAGTTTATCCTGCTTTTGGTGTAACTGTATCTACTGGGGAACATTGCTGTTAACATTGTTTGTGTGACTCTAAAATGTTTAACGGTAATAGATTAACATTAGGAGATTCGTCTGTGGAATATTTCATGTGCAATTAGTCTCCTATACTGTATTTTGGCATTGTGGATGTCCCCACCCATCCCTCACACGGACTCTTTGCTCTAATGCCGTCTGGCAGAAGATACCGGAGCATCTGATCCTCCACTACCAGACTCTACAACAGCTTCTTCCACCAGGCAATCAGACTTCTTAACACACAGAGATGGAGCATGGTTCTAAATGCCAGCAGCATTAAAAAAGCATATATGTTTAAGTAAAATGAACATTGTTGTTTTATTCTATAAACTTCAGACAACATTTCTCCCAAATTCCAAATAAAAATATTGTCATTTAGAGCATTTATTTACAGAAAATGAGAAATGGCTGAAATAACAGATGCAGATGCAGAGCTTTCAGACCTCAAATAATGCAAAGAAAACAAGTTCATATTCATAAAGTTTTAAGAGTTCAGAAATAATCAATATTTGGTGGAATAATCCTGGTTTTTAATCACAGTTTTTGTCATGCATGTTGGCATCATGTTCTCCTCCACCAGTCTTACACACTGCTTTTGGATAACTTTATGCTGCTTTACTCCTGGTGCAAAAATTCAAGCAGTTCAGTTTGGTGGTTTGATGGTTTGTGATCATCCATCTTCCTCTTGATTATATTCCAGAGGTTTTAATTTGGTAAAATCAAAGAAACTCATCATTTTTAAGTGCTCTCTTATTTTTAAAAAGAGCTGTATGTGTAAAATAAGAAATGGAATTCAAATGGCCAAAATGTGAAATCATCAGCAGAAACAGCCTAAAGCTCCTGCGTTTCTCAATCACTTACAAAACAACGGGTATTCCAACATGAAACTGAAAACTGGAGGGAAAAAACAAAAGCAGTTGAGATGTTCTGCTTTGTGGGAACAGTATCAGCCAAGAAGACAAATAAAAACAACCAGAATATCAGTGCATTCTTAGTAATGTACAAACCTGTAAACTGATCCGGTTAAATTAACATTAGTATCAGTGCCTGTTAATGAAAAGTACACAGTAAAAATCACATTACTTCTTTCTTTTTAAAATAACATCTGTGAACCAATGCCTTTTCCCTTATTGTTCCGTGCTTTTATCATTTATTTGCGTAATGAGCGTGTCCTTCATTTAACTAAATAGACATAAATATAAACTATATATAAATTATAAATAAACTATAAATATATAACTAATAAAACAGAAAAAGAAAAAGGGCAGCAGTAACATGAGTCTCAGTGTAATTAGTGTATAAAACACTTTTGCTGTAGCAGCAGAAGTAAGTAATAAGTGAATGAATAGTAATAATATGGTAAAGTGACAGTGTTATACTGCTTATTAATGTATTTTAGGTAGTTATAACCTAATTAATAACCATCAATAAACTCCTGAGAGATAATAGTATCGTATTTCTGATCAAAAATTTATCATACACATTATTTGTGCTAAAAATGTTCTATTTATTTCATTTACTAAGATGAGAACACAGTAAATCAGGCCAGTATTAAATCAACACTTACATGTAATTTAAATCAACAATACAATTTTATTATAACACTATTTACAGTACTAATTTAGAGGCTAAATGCTAAAAAAAATGTCAGGGGTAGTTTGGGAGGGGCACTGGGTGATGTATGGGTTAGATAAGAACTTTTTATCATGTTTTGCTACAATAAAAGTTAATTTTACACCATAGTTCTCCTTTTGCAGGACTGGCATGTTCCACAACGTCTAAGAAACACATTTCAGTTATTAATAAAAAACATGTTTTAGAGATTAGTGCATTTTTAACACTAAAACTACGTGTATTGTGTACACAAACATCAACAATCTCTTCTGCAGCCAAGCTGTGCTGATCAACAGGCCGATTCAAACTAACTCAAGCTAGTTTTAGGGACTTTTTCTGAAGCCAAAACAGCAGTTTAGCAGAACAACAGAGTTTTTGAGTCAGCTTATCTAAAAATGAAAGTGCTGGATTGAGAATTTAAATCAGTGGGTTTAGACCAAGAGTATGCAGGGGCATCCCTAGCTCTTTTTATGGGGGGGGGCATGTACCCAAACACCTTAATCTTAAGTAAAATGCTTCATTCAAATCTGAAGTTAAATAATATAGAGATCGCTGGTTCGAATCCCGTTTATGCAGCTTGCCATCAGCTGCCGGAGAGAGCACAATTAGTCTTGCTCTTTCTGGTTGGGTAGATGGCGCTCTTTCCCCTGCTGTTGTTCTTAAGTGTTGCAGGCCTGAAATGCAGGAATATACTGCTCTGGAAAAAAAAATAAGAGAGCACCTAAAAACAATGAGTTTCTTTGATTTTATCAAATTGAAAACCTCTGGAATATAATCAAGAGGAAGATGGATGATCACAAACCATCAAACCACCAAACTGAACTGCTTGAATTTTTACACCAGGAGTAAAGCAGCATAAAGTTATCCAAAAGCAGTGTGTAAGACTGGTGGAGGAGAACATGATGCTAAGATGCATGAAAAAAAAAACTGTGATTAAAAACCACAACTAGGATTATTCCACCAAAAATTGATTTCTGAACTCTTTTTTTTTGCATTATTTGAGGTCTGAAAGCTTTTTTTCTGCATCTTTTATATTATTTCACCCATTTCTCATTTTCTGTGAATGAACGCGCTAAATAGCAATTTTTAGTAGTTAAATATAGAATAAAACAAAATGTTTATTTTACTCAAACATAAACCTATAAATAACAAATGATTCAGAAACTGAAGCAGTCTCTTCATTTTTTCCAGAGCTGTATATTAACAAATTCAAAGTAAATGAAGAAACACAGTGTGTTTTACAGTGTTTATTTTCCATACAGTCCCAACGTTTTCCTTTATTTTCACGTATGAATCTCTCATACTTTTAAAGTCTCAATAAATTGCTGTTTCATTTCAGAAGTTTGTACAGAGAGTATAAATTCCCCTGAGAAAACATGCATCGATTCCCACGTATGAAGCAAAGAGAAGCTGCTGCGTTGGTCAACATGACACAGGAAGTCTGCATCAACTTCTAGTCCAGTTTACGGTCAAACGAAAAAGCGAGGGACTTTCCAGCAGATGTGTATGTGACCTCAGCTCCTCCCTCTGGTGGACAGCGATGGCCACAGATGTGGTCGTAAGAAAGCACTGAAAAAAACACTGAAATAAAAAAAGTCCACTTCCCTTTTTTTAAGTCAGCTTATCGTAATATGCGTATGAGTAACGAATGGGCGAAGTGCTAAATCAGCTGCGGATATAAAAGAAAAGGGAACTTGATGCAGAGCGTGGCTTTAATAGACTCTGCGTGCTGGTGGAATAGAGTGTGATAGAGGTTCAGCTGTATTTTACATGTTTCTGAATGCTGCAGGATGTCCAAATTAACTGTCAAATTAAAAATGCACAAGCTCACAAACATTTCTAAAGCCCTGTCCAGACGGGATTAGTCTGTAAAAAATATTTCACTCTTCTACTCTTAATGATTAAACCCCTGCATCCGGACTGCAATTGAAAATATCTATTTTATTAAAGGCGAGGAGACGAAACTCAGAGATGTGCGTCCGGACGGGACTAAAATTACAGAAGGAGCACAGAGTTCAGAGAAAAACAGTAGATAATTCAGCCTGTAATTTTCTCAGAGGACGTCTGAAAAAAACACGTAGCCTACATGATTGTTCTGGACGGGAATAAAATCACAGAGGATAAAAACCCCTATAAAACAGAAAATTACCCCAGAAACCCCTGAGAAACTAATCCCATCCAGATTAACCCACCCTTAAATTCACCTTCGAGGAGGAGGAGTCTACCTGCTCTGGACTCTTTGTTAACTACTTAACAAAGACTCCATTTCCCAGCATGCACTCACACCGAACGTCCCTGACTCAGCTCAGCTGATCAAATGATGCTTCTGTGTTCCCGCTCCCCCAGTTACTGATTGGTTCCACCTGCCCTTACTAGTATAAATACTCCTCTGTTTTCTCACTTCTGGGAGAATGGTCAGAACACCCCATAAACACACTCCTAAACCTTGTGGAAGCTGTTATAGCTGCAAAGGGGCTCTCCTACCTGAACTCACCTGATCATTATTGACAGTTGATATAGGAGATAAAATGAATATAAAATGATATAGGACTGATCCTTTAAGTGTTACAACTTTAAAGTGCTTTAAGTTTCATTTCATGTTCAAGATTTACTAAACTAAACTAAACTAAACTAAACTAAACTAAACTAAACTAAACTAAACTAAACTAAACTAAACTAAACTAAACTAAACTAAAACAGAGATGAAGCAATTTGTAGTACTTCAATTTAACTCGAAATAACTCTAAAATAACAAAAGAGCCGGTGCTATTGTGACTGTGTGAATACAGTGACAGTGTTTAAGGTGGAACTAGTCTGATTTGAAGTGGAACAGAAACTTTTTAAGGTGGAATGAAATAGTTAAGGAGCTTTTGGAGACATGCTGGCTGAGTTGAGTTTAAACTGTGTTTTTGTCCCAGGTACTTCGTAAGGGCTACAAATTCAAGCATTATAGATTATATTGACTAACAGTTGCCTGAAAAATCTATTAAAAATTACAATCATCTAATTTCCAGAAGATTCAGGGGACAAACCTTAGAAAACAAGTGCTAAAAAGGTGAAATACCCACACTGCATGCAGAGAAAAGAATTTACAATACAAACAAGGAAACAAGTAAACAAGGAAACACCATAAAGTACAGTGTTTCCCAGCTGGCCGGGTGCTGGTGAACCCTGTCCTGCACGGTTTAGTGTTTCCCCGTGTGTTCACACACCCACTGCAGATAAGGAAGGACTTACCATTAATTATCTTGTTTTTGTTAATAGCACTGAAAAAACACCAAAATATGCAGCGAGGGCTACCCCAGGGCCTGTCCCTGAGCTTATTGTCATATCCAGTGTCCTAAGTATAGCACCGACCTTCTTATAGTGAAGCAGAATATGATTTTTAACAGATAGAAACCAGATATTAATAGAAAGATTTCTTCTTTTGATTGCTAAGAAAATTATTACAGCCCCGCTTAATAAAACAATAGAGGGAAAGTGTATTTAATGGAAAACATTATTAACTATTTATTCTTTTGCAGGCCAATGTATTCTGCAGTTTACAGGATGCTTTAAGCTTTTTTATCTATGTAATTGTTCTTACAGTCTTACAGGATCCTCAGTGTGAATAAAAGCAGTGTTTTTAGACGCAGTAACAGTGTTCTGTATCTGGGGACAGAGGGGGTGTGAGCTGGGGGTATCAGTTATCTCAGGTTTATGAGTTCAGCAGAACGTCATGTTTTCCTCCTAAACAGATACAGATATGTCCAGGATCATTACATAACATTACGGAACAAGGAAAAATCTTCCTTTTCACCAATTCTTCTCTCCATTACAGCCGTCATGTAATCAGTAGCACTACGGGAAGCTGATGAATCCAGAAGGAAGATCTCCTGCATGTAAATAACTGAAAAAACTGCAGGACAATACACTGACCTAGTTTAACACAAGTCATATTTTGCTTATATATATTTACAGCTTTGGAAAAAATTAAGAGAGGACTTCAGTTTCTCAATCGGTTTTTCTGATTTTGCTATTTATAGGTTTATGTTTGAGTAAAATGAACATTTTTGTTTTATTCTATAAACTACAGACAACATTTCTCCCAAATTCCAAATAAAAATATTCTCATTTAGAGCATTTATTTACAGAAAATGAGAAATGGCTGAAATAACAAAAAAGATGCAGAACTTTCAGACCTCAAATAATGCAAAGACAACAAAAAGTTCATATTCATAAAGTTTTAAGACTTCAGAAATCAATCAATCAAAGTTTTCATGCATCTTGGCATCATGTTCTCCTCCACCAGTCTTACACACTGCCTTTGGATAACTTTATGCTGCTTTACTCCTGGTGTAAAAATTCAAGCAGTTCAGTTTGTTTTGATGGCTTGTGATCATCCATCTTCCTCTTGATTATATTCCTAGAAGTAAGCCTCTTCTGAAGCTGATGCACAAGAAAGCTCGCATACAGTTTTCTGAAGACAAGCATGCCATGCTCTATAATCTAACAAAATTAATATCGAAGCAGATTTTCAGTATATAATATGATATTCTGATGCAGATCATGAGCAGAGCAGAAACTCATGCAGGTCTTGAGGGGTGTTTCTGGTATGCAGTGGTAAGAAGCCTTCATAAACACTATAGCAAAGCCCCATGAAACAGTAGCCACAATAACCGGTTCTTCTGCATTTCTGATGTCTGTATGCTCAAGTGTATATACATAAAGGTACTTTTTGCTCGTGTGCCGCACTATTTATCACTGTTGCTTCCTCATTTTTCCTAATGCAGAAACAATGCAAACATTGTGAGGTGCAGTGCTGGAAGAGCATAATACACTGAATATAATACAATAAATACTGAATAAAAGCACCATGTACTAAAAATACAGAATATAAAACTGTATCGGAGGTTTCATATCCAGGTTTTTAAGGTCATTATAAAGAAGTGAATTATTAAAGGTATAACTGGAAAAGTGAAACAGAGGATGAATCACTCGAGGAGGTGCTTTACTGAGGATTAGAAGGAAGTGAATGGAATGGGGAAAGTAGACCCACAAGGAAGTTAATGCCCTACATTCATGTCTGTATGTTGTGTGTGTGTGTGTGTGTGTGTGTGTGTGTGTGTGTATTATGATATATAATATCAATATAACGTGCATACAAACACAGGATAACAATACATTTAGCAAGAATTGCTCTAAATAAACACATTATTTCTTAATTAAATATTTGTTTGTACATTTTATATAGTTTTCTTAGGGACTGTTTATTTTACATTTCATATATATATATATATATATATATATATATATATATATATATATATATATATATATATATATATATATATATATATATATATATATATATAGATATAAAATTATTATTATTATTTTTTAATGACCTTTTTGACTTTTTTTGCTGGTTACCTGAGCAAACATGGTGCTGCTAATGGTGCTGATCCAAGAGATACTGCAAACATGGAGATATCAGAACAGCTAAATCAGTTTTTATCTATTAATTTACATATAATTAAACCAAAATTTAAGCAATAGATCACTCGAGGTCGTGTGTTATCTTGAATAACATCATTCTGATAAAAGTGTTGTTGTATTTTCCTGTTTTGACCATCACAGTATTTAAAGGGGCGCTCACACAGTTTATCGTTGCGTTCAATTCATAACCTGTTGTTTTTCTGGGGTTCCCAGTTAATCAATTGGTTTTTAATAAGCTAATGTGAGTGAAGTTGGAATTCTGTGTAAATAGAAATATAATATACTGTTTTATAATATAATTAGTGTTTTGATTGCTGGTTTCATATCACTAAACCAGTCGAGTCCAGCAGCCCATTATTATAATTCTGGATCATTTATTTAGGTCCATTCTCGCTGTCTATTTTAATTTCAGCGTCCTGCTCTCACAACAAAGTACAAAAAACATTCACAGTTTCTCTTTTAAAGCGTGCTTGGCCTCGGCTATATTACAGCTGCACACGCTCTCGTGTTACCAAAAGGTTTAGAGTCTGTTTCCTGGTGTTTGTGCTTGAGATCAGCTTCCCTTAAACTTATCCAGCATTGAACGCTCCTCTAAGAAAGATGTAAAGGGTCATATTTATCCCTCTACAGTGCAAAATATCATATTCTTAACAAATGTATTTATTTATTTATTTTTTAAACTGGTAATTCATTAGTATATATATATTTTTTAAATGTTTAAATGACCATTTACTATATTTCTATTGAATAAAACTACTGTATATTAAATTCGTGCTATAACGTGTAATATTGGCCTCAGGCCTCGTGCCTGCGACCGCAGCACAGCAGTGCCAATATTACACGTTATAGCACGAACCTCGAGCATACTATACCACAGTTCTATTATCACTGTTTATTCAAATATTTTAAATAGTTAAAGAGGAAAAGAAAATAGCATCTGTTTGTTTATTTAAACTCCGCCAGATAAAATAGTTCCACTGCTGCTCTGTTTGTAGCTGCTGTGCTGTTTGGTTTGTAAGCGCTGCTGCATCGTTGCTAGGTTACCTGTACTGTATGTGGCAGAGTAATACAGCATGGAGAGCTTCGGTTACAGTGCATTACCGGCTGATAATGGCTCATAGAACTCATAGAACACCTCTCAGCCAATCAAATCACATTGTACGGTTGACGCTAACTGTGGTATATTAAATTATCATTCATTCAACATCCTAAACAATCAAACTCTCCCACAATAGTCTACTAAATTTTAGATAAATATTCAGTTTTGATGTGTGTGTGTGTGTGTTATAGATGTGTATATTGGACATTTATGTAAATACAGAGCAAATATAGGACACAATATTTGCTTAAATTAATTGCTAAATAAAGGATAATTCAATATTTAATATTAAATATCAATATTTATTGAGTCTTTAGAGAAGTACGGCTGTCCCTAACGGAGACATGGGGACTTTTGCGTGTGCATGAATTGCTGAAACAGTGAATCAGATAAAGCCGAGTGTCAGCACTGTTCTCTCACAGTGTGTGTGTGTGTGTGTGTGTGTTTGAGTCATTTGATTAATGATCTGTTGGTTTACTGGTTGCAGTGTTGTTTTTATGTCTCAGATTTTACACTTTATATTATTCTCAGTCCGGTTTCAGCTTGTCTGGAGCCGCTCTGTCCTTTTCTGTGGAACCACTGTTCAAAAAAAACATATCAACCAATAAATAAGGGTCTAATGATTCATAAGACTGCATTCGTTTTTAACGTGCACTCAAAACAACTTCCTTATTATTCAGTGTTTAAAGTCATACCAGAGTAATCTGATGCAGTAACTCATTACAGAGAATATTTAACTTACTCCCACATCTCAGTGTGGACACTGGCATATACTGAAATATATCTGTAATAAATCTGTGGCTGCTCACCCTCAATTTTTATACTGTTTATTCATTTCTACAAAAGTGCTGAGCAATATATTGTAATTATTAATATATAAACCCATTTTCCCATACAGGATCTTTAAAAAGTGTAGTCCTGTGGAAACTATGTCATAAAAAATGTACAATTTAAGGAGAAGCATGATGATTTTATCATAATTCAGTTCAGTTTACTGACTGAAGAGAGATCATCTTATGCTTATTATATTAAAAAGTATATACAGACTACTGGTATACATTTTTAGAACACCCTTTTTTTTATTTATTTCTCTAAATTTTTGCCATTTTAGTGTTTAAGGTGCAGTCAGTAACTGGCAACTAATTTAAACTAAACAAATTGACTACAAACTAAAAAGAAATCTTATTAAAAATACAGTATACTGTAACTTTTTAAAAGTAGAAGTTCTTTCTTTTCTTTAGAGAAATTACAGATGAAGCCAGAGAGCGGTGAGTACTGTTTCTACACCTTCAAACTTAGACTCTTGGAAACTGGAAAAAAACTGCTACAGGATTACATTTGATTAAATAAATTTCTTATAGATTTTGCTCATTATTTTAAGTAAATACGTATAAAAATTGTTAAATTGTGGAGGAAAACATTCGTTAAAAAAATATTTTCATTAGAACCAAATTGCTGTAGTGTAATACTGACATCTAGTGGCAAAATGAGAAAATGCAGGGCTTGGGTCCACGAGATCTTAAAGAGATAATAAAGAGAGATTAAAGAGATTATGAAAATAATAATAATAATAATAATAATAATCATTAAATGTTTTTGTTGCTATTTTGCTGTTGTTTTTGTTGTTATCTATACAAAATAATACAACTACAATTTAATTAAATAACAATAATTTAATCATATTGCACATTTTGCATAAACTATATAGCTGCAGTTTATTACCACCATCACACTTATTCGTGTGAGAAGGTTTTTTATTTAATTTTTATTTTAAGAGTGCTGCAGAATCATCTTCTAGACACTAGATGGAGACAAACACCTGCAGCTGCCTGCATTTACCATTAATCCTGTACTGTAGGGGTCACTGGAGGGTGCTTTAAGATTGCTAAAAAAAAAAAAAGGTTTTAAAACATTTATACATACTGAATTTACTGTATTTCCCTTCAAAATCAATCATATATAATGTCTATTTTTTGTATAAAATGTAATTTAAGAAACACAGGCCTCTAGGACCCATTTGGTCACGTTGATGACGTTCTGGATGCCGATGCCAAATCTGTCCCTATCTGGGACAGGGGCCTTCTGCTCTCCAGGACAGAGGACAAGATCCCCCCTCAGGAAAGTCCGGCATTTCACCTCGGAGTTATTAACAGCCCTCTGTGTCTGTGGAGAACCAGAAGGGGCATAAGGTCATCTAAAAGCATTGTGTAAGACTGGTGGAGGAGAGCATGCAAGTTGTTATTAAAAACCAGGGTTATTCCACCAAATATTGATTTCTGAACTCTTAAAACTTTAGTATTGTTGTTTCTAAATTACTATAAACTTGTATTGTTTTCTTTGAAAAGCAGTGCATTTTTTTTTAGCATTTCTCATGTTTTGCATATAAATGCCCTAAATGACTATAAACTAATGTTTTAATTTGGAATTTGAGAGAAATGTTTTCAGTGGTGCATAGAATCAAACAGCAATGTTCCTTAACATATACCTATATAGAGACTCTCATAATTTTTCAGTGGTCTATTAATTGTTTTATTATTATTATCGCATTATCGTTAGTTTGGAAGCTTATTGCCGCCACCTCAAAAAACAACAACAAAAAACAGAACATATTGTTATTTCTTTGAGATAGTCATTATGCTCAGAAAGTAAGATTTTAAGTTGATATTTTGATATAGAAAATCATTATTTTGATATAGTAAGTGATTATTTTGAGATAGTAAGTAATTAATTTGAGATATTATCTAATTATTTTGAGACACTATCTCGTTATTTTAAGATTATTTTGAGATACAGAAAAATGTGCTGCAATGTTTTATTATTTAAGGTGGCGGGAATGGTCTTTCATATCGTTAGCATTAGTGAACTGATATTGTGATAATATGTTTAACGTATTTATTCAATTATTTATTTATTTTTTTATATTACGTAATTTACCGTTGAATGCTTTAACTATGCTGTTATTAACTCAATTCAAATAAAATAAACAAACAAATAAAATGAATTAAATAAATTAAATAAATAAACAATCCCCGCTCATCCTAGTAAACCGCCAGCGCTCACCCCAGGCAACAGCCAATCAGACTCAGGCTTGTTAGAGCGCGTTGGCGAGGCTCGTCCAATGACGTGGCGCGTTGCATGAGCGGCCGCGCCCGCAGATTGGGCGGAGCTACGGGAGGAGTCCGGGCAGAAAGCAGCGGAGCGAGCAGGAGAGTTTCAGCAGAAAAACAGAGAAAAAACCGGCAAAAAAAACAGCGAAAACCGGCGAAACCAGGGCGAACTCCGCGAGCACGCCTCCACCTCCGAGTCGCTGTCCCTCCACAGCAGCCCGCGGCGCGGCAGAAGTAAGTGTGGCCGGGTTTTAGAGCGAGACCTGCGGCTGTTTTTGTACCGTAGCTTCGCTCTGCGTTATTCACTGCGCCTCTACAGCGGGGGTGTGTTAGCGGTTAGACTGGGTTCTGGTGGATTTCTGGTGCTGTTTCGGTTGTTTCTGCAGGTTTTACAGCTCTGTGTTTCAGTTCTGCGTGTTTAAATGTGTGTAAATAAGGCGTCCTGCAGCAGAGAGACTGGCTGTGGTGGTGAGGAACAGGGAGGAGGCTCTGCCTGCAGAAAATCCCACACAATCCCAAACAATCCCGGGCAATCCGCACAGAGAGCGGGCCGCCGGGGTTCTGCTAAACCCTGCATTCACCTGTAGTTTACCTGACCTGCACTGTAGTCCTGCTGGGTTTGATTATAAGTAGGTTATATTAAATATTTACACCTGTGTGGTAGTTTAACGTGTTTAGTGTGCTGGTGTTGGCCACCCTGGATGCCCCTGTAACCAGGTTATTTAGCTAGCGTTTTATACAGTAACTAAGTACTGTCCCTTTCATGGGTGCACACTTTAATTTAACAAGATAGTTCATCACTATTTGTCCAGTCTTTGGTGTGTTATGAAATCTTAAAGTATGAAAAAGAAACCCATAACGTTATTCTTTTAATGACATTGGCCATAATCTCAATTCTTTATAGTTTGTTTGCTTGCTCAAGGAAAATAAAAAAAAACAATATCTGCAAATACAGCTCTGGAAACAATGAAGAGATTCTCAGATTCTGCTATTTATCTTGTTTTATTCTATAAACTACATACACATTTCTCCCAAATTCCTAATAAAAATATTCTCATTTAAAGCATTTATTTACAGAAAATGAGAAATGACTGAAATAACAAAAAAAAGATGCAGAGCTTTCAGACCTCAAATAATGCAAAGAAAACAAGTTCATATTCATAAAGTTTTAAGAGTTCAGAAATAATCAATATTTGGTTGTTTTTAATCACATTTATTTTGTTTTTCATGCATCTTGGCATCATGTTCTCCTCCACCAGTCTTACACACTGCTTTTGGATAAATTTAAGCTGCTTTACTCCTGGTGTAAAAATTTAAGCAGTTCAGTTTGGTGGTTTGATGGTTTGTGATCATCCATCTTCCTCTTAATTATATTCCAGAGGTTTTCAGTTTGGTAAAATCAAAGAAACCATCCATTACTATTCATCCAGTTTGTTTTATGTTATTCTTGGTATTCATAGTATGTTTCTTAGCCCTCTTTATGAAATCGTGAATTATAAAATCTATAATCTTCCAATGACATGAGCCAAAATCTCGAGTCTTTATACTTTGTATGCTTGAACAAGGAAAAAAATCTGTATACGGCCAAATAACCTTTTTTATTGGTTTGCTTTGATCATTAATAATGCAATGATCCGAATGATTAGCTCTTTTTTTTTTTCTAGAAATCAGATCAGAACTAGTTCTATGGAAGGTAAAATCTTTTGCTGTGTCATTTCAAAAATACCCTAAAATATTTAGATATTATTATTTCAGGGTCGTATCACACACTCCTAAGCTCAAAATATCAACTTTGTCAACTTTAGGCGTCCCTGCTGTAAAGAATTTAGACCCAGTGTGAGGAATTGGGTGAAGTGTGTTTGGCTCAGGAGGACACGTGCAGGTCAGGGACGGGTCAGGTACAGATTGGTGGACGTGGCCTTAGTGACCTCTGGAAGCTGAATCTGCTCTTAGGAGTCATTCAGTTCCCCAGCTGCATGTTTTCCCAAGTACTCTACAACCTGTTCACACTCTGCTGTTATGATCAACACTCCTCAGAGAGTACAGGACTGTAAATCCTAAACATCTGGATCAGAACATCAGTCAGGTCTTCTTGTGGAGTGTTCCTGGTGTGCAGTGTTCAGTATGTACTTAGTTTTCTAAGTGTTCCAACTTACTAGACTTTTTTTCTGGTTCATCCCACACAGATCAGAGCTGTTTTAGTGACATGAGGGGATTTTTTTTTAGTTTAGGGTAACATACAGTTGAAAGTTTGGATCAAAATTCATGTATTATACACAACAGAATGCGTTTATCAGATTTATATCAGATTCCTTTTATTTCTCTACATAAAAAAGGGATAATCTACAGTTACAGTAGATACAGAATCACCAGCTAGGGGCGGGTATCGGAAATGTTTCGCTCTTACAGAATAAGATTTCTGATATTTTGCATGATACGCATATACACATGCAGACCGTGCACAGCAGGGTAAACATGTCAAAGTGCTCTAAAGTCTAACTCTACTTTAAAACATTCATGCACACTTCTTTTTCCTTCAACGTTTCTACACATCCTCGCTTTGCTAAAGTCTCTCAGGTGCTCGCACTCTTGTTCTTTCGCTCCTGAAAATGATTATAAAGGTAAAAAGACTCTAGTCCTCTAGACTTTCTTTCCCCAAAAATACAAGGCGCCACCAGCATTTAAAAATCTTTAAGAATCTTGATTATAATTATATACTTTTTAAATGATGCACACCACAAATATAAATAGAATTTAATAATAACATTTTTCTAACCTTTTGCTGATATTTCTTAAAAAGAACTCTCTAAAAACTCTAAGGACAGCTTAAACAAGAGAAAAAAGGAATTGCCTAATTACCTAAAAGATGGCAGTCTCTCATAGTAACAGTATAAGTAAGTTTTTGTATTGTTTTGGTTTCAATTTTGAAAGGTATCGAAAAAAGTATTGTATTGGTATCGGAAATTTTAAACAGATTTTAAACAGATAGCACCATTTGTTTGTCTTCTTCTTCTATTGTTTATTGGATTTGTAAAAGTCTGCCTAAATTCCTGTAATTCATCTGAAAGTCTGATCAATCCAAGAAAGCATTTTCATGCTGGTGGTTTATAGATGCTGCAACTAATGAATAATTTGGTAGTCGACTAATCTGATAATTTTTTAGATTAGTTGACTAGTCAACGATTATTTCTGCCATGTCCTTCATCTCTAAAAACTATAGAAAAACAGCTGAACATGAGATTTAAAAGGCGTTTAAATGTCCAGATGCTGTTTAAATGTGGAAATACTGATATTTTGTGAGTGAGACATTTACCCTTTATCTCCCATTGCGCTTCTGTTTCCAGCACTGTGTGTAATGCAGTACTGTTACAAATTAACAATTAATCAACAATTTAATTTGTAGTCGACAAATTTAAATAATCAACATTGTATTGTCGATTATATCGACTAATCGTTGCAGTCTTAGTGTTTTTTGTTTGGTCCGCACTAAGACCATCTCTAATTACGACCAAATTTTGTTTCTCAGCTCTCATTTTTTTTTTTTACTATTTTAGTTTGGACCAAACAATGTAGCTGAAATGACCCTTAGTTGGGTGGTTTTAATGTTCTAGCTGCAGATGCAGTTCTGTAAAGCTGGTATCAGGGTATGTAATCAGGATGTGTGTTGGTTTGGATGAGTGCTGACGCTCAGTGCCCGAGTTCAGCACCGCTAAGCTGCCGTGTTTCCGTGCTGTTTGTCTTTTAGCGTGTGCTGAACCCCCACCCATCGGGGGGATTAGTGAGGCGGGCTGGATCACGGCGGACGGGAGGGAGGGAGACTCTCTGGATCTCGTTATTCATCAGGAATGAAACTGGCCATGGATCCAGTCACACTGACTGAATCTAGAGTTCTTAACCCCCTTCCCTTCTGTCCAGAGAAGAACCGCACTATGAGCTCTTAGAAATTAAGTAAAAAATGGAGGACATGAATTTAAATCTTGTGCCAAAACTGTACAAAATAAAATATTTATCTAAAGGCTGGATACTGAGTCAAACAATTTTGACTGCTGCATTAAAAAAAATAATAACTATACTTATTTTTTTTTTTGTTACAAGATTTCATTCATTTTGACTGGTTTTATTTTTCTAGGTCGCTCCCTATAAATTGACTACATTACTACTACTGATTTAGTCAAGAATTTGCCTTAGCAGTGTTATTCTAATCATGGATTTCCTTCAGTAGACCTGCTCTAGTAATATGTGAGTGAAATTTCCACATCAAAAGTCGGATAAATTTGGTAATTAAAGAAATGCTAAGACTACATTAGCTCAAGCTAATGTTACTATTCTAGTCCTGTACAGCTTTTTTGTTTCTGCTGAATACGTTTTCATTCAATATTTGCAAGTAGAGCATAAAATAGACATTAGACCTGCAATTTATCTTCTCTCTGTCAGCTTTCTTTTTCTACTTCTCTAATGTCAGATTGCAAAGTGTGTTGTGATAAATTAGTTGTTTTTCAGTATAAACGATCCCACTTCTACCGTATACCATATACGCCATATCTCGACATCTTACTATATACAATTGATTCAATTAAACAGACGTAATTACTCTTACTAAAATGCACGACATGCCCGTAAAGGTGTATTGTAAATCACTGTAACAGAGATTATTATGTTACTATAAAATAATGTCATGTTGCTCAGCTCTCTCCTGCAGTCTCACTCTGTTCAGCTTCTCACTAGCTGAGCTTCAGTATGTTTCCTATCCTCTCTCTCCCCCTCTTTCTTTCTCTCGCTCGCTCTCTCTCTCTTTCTCTCTCCTCCCTCCACACCCACACAGTCTCTCCAGAGAGATGAAAATGTGTTCCTCATTTCAAGTTGTATATATCCTGACTCTCAGCCTCGTATGCAGCGAGCGATCAGCAGTGTTTAAATGCCTGAAGCATTAATAACAGCAGTGAAAAGCTCTGTTCTCCAGGCAGGGTGGGCTCCATCATAACTCTGCCAAACACAGACCTCAGCACAGTCAGATGATCAGTGGGGAGGATTAGTAAAGGATGCTCTTACTCGTTAAATGAGGATTGCACTGATTTGGTTTTATACCTTAAGCCCAATTTAATAGATACGATGCAGTGTTTCCTTCTTTCACTTTGACTTTTATATACTACTGATGTGTTAGATTTTATCTTCTCATTTCATTAGTGCATATATATCCATTCCTGTCAGCTGTTAGGCCGTTTGATTGGTAGAGAATTTGATTGGTAGAGCATTTGATTGGTAGAGCATTTGATTGGTAGAGCATTTGATTGGTAGAGCATTTGATTGGTAGAGCATTTGATTGGTAGAGCATTTGATTGGTAGAGCATTTGATTGGTAGAGCATTTGATTGGTAGAGCATTTGATCGGTAGGGCTTTTAGTCGGTAGGGCTTTTAGTTGTTTGTGTGTTTGGCCGGTTTTGCTCTTGGCTAGCTGAGTGTTTGCTTGGCCAGTTGGGTGTTTGTTTGGTCGGTAGGGCGTTCGGTTGGTTGTGTGTTGGGCCGGTTGGGCGTTTGGTCAGTTAGGCGGTTGGTCAGCAGGGTGTTTGGCCGGGTGGTGGTGGCTTGGCCGTGCGGGCTTTGGCCGTTCAGGCTTTGGGCAGATTGGGCGTTTGCTTGACCAGTTGGTTGTTTGACTGGTTGTGCATTGGGCCGGTGGAGCGTTTGATTTGTTAAGGCGATTGGGTGTTTGGGCGGTTGGGTGTTTGCTTGGTTGGTTTGGTGTTTGGTTGGTAGGACGTTTGGTCAGTAGGGCATTTCCTCGGCTGGTTGGGCGTTTGGCCATGCAGGTGTTTGGCCGGTTGGGCGTTTGGCCATGCAGGTGTTTGGCCGGTTGGGCATTTGGCTATGCGGGTGTTTGGCTGGTTGGGCGTTTGGTCGGTAGGGCATTTGCTCGGACGATTGGGCATTTGGTTATGTGGGTGTTTGGCCGGTTGGGCGTTTGGTTCTGCAGGCAGCGGTGTCTATGAGCAGGACTGAAGTAGGGACAGTGGCAGTGTGAGGTATCTGCTGTATGTGTGCTATTCTAAAGGGCAGACCCAGGAGGGCTACATTTAGCCTGCATGTGTGGGTGTGTGTGGGACTGCAGTGTGCAGGAATGTCCTCACCCTCCCAACACTCAGGTTTACACTCAGCTCAGCTGAAGGGCTGCATTAGTTCTATAGGCTTCTGCATTGAATCCAAATCGAGATGCATCTAAAAATCGACATTTTCCCAAACCCTAATAATAACTGAAGAACTCTTTACTCTTTAGTGTTGTTATTGTCCTGCTGCTCTTGTTGTGTGATTGGTGTGTAACGCTGTACAGTATGAAGTGTCTCAGCTGGGGTCTCCCGCGGGTCTTTCTGCCTGTTCAGTTTTAAAAGTTGAACTGCTCACCACATGTTTCAGACATAACCACACCCAGATATGTTTCTGGCCCCAACACAGAAACATACACACACACACACTTAAGAAGACCCCACCCCTCGTCACATCTGTTTTGTGACACACTTGAGATAGTCCAGACACACACACACACACACACACACTTCCCTGTTCTTATCTGGGTCAGGATGAAGCTGGTTATGAATCATTGATGCACAGAACCGTTCTGTAGACTTTACAGCTGCTGTACAGACTGATACTTTATGATTATTTTACAGACTGACTCCACTTTAGAGATGGGCAATATAACAGTATTGTATTGTATTGTGATGCATTTACTTACAGCTCTGAAAAAAACACTTCACTTCAGCACTTCAGTTTCTGAATCAGTTTCTCTGGTTTTGCTATTTATAGGTTTATGTTTGAGTAAAATGAACATTGTTTTTTTACTTTATAAACTACAGACAACATTTCTCCCAAATTCCAAATAATTTTTGGAAATATTGTCATTAAGGGCATTTATTTGCAGAAGATGAGGAATGGCTGAAATAACAAAAAAGACGAGGAGCTTTCAGACATCAAATAATGAAAATAAAGTTCTCAGAGTTCAGGAATCAATATTTGTTGGAATAACCCTGGTTGGTTTTTAAGCACAGTTTTTTTTACGCATCTTGGCATCATGTTCTCCTCCACCAGTCTTACACACTGCTTTTGGATAACTTTATGCTGCTTTACTCCTGGTGCAAAAATTCCAGCAGTTCAGTTTGATGGTTTGATGGCTTGTGATCATCCATCTTCCTCTTGATTATATTCCAGAGGTTTTCAGCATGGCTGCAGCACATTAGCCACAATGCTAACAATCATGCTCAGCAGGATCAGAGTACTGTAGACAAACAGCCTGTTTCAGTAATATATGGAACCCTTTTCCTTTACTTGAGTTTGAGTTTTTGAGATGCATCAGTGAATAAAGTCTGGATTCTGTTTGCTATCTTTCTAATTCTCCAGTTCTCTCAATATAGCTGCTTTTTTTTGTCAGTTTCTGTCGGTTCCGCAGAGTGTAATGTCTCCTAGAACCTGGACCCTGCTTACCCCCGCTGACCATGTTAGACAGGACCTTCAGTCTGGCAGATGGACATGCCTGAATATGCTGGACGAGCTCCTGGTAACCAGCTCTCTGTAAACATCTCCTCACTGCTGAATAGAGTGAGAGCGGCTGGGCGGTTGGGCTCGGGTTTTTTGGTAGTGTTTACTGTTACCCAGGCTGGTGCTGAAACGGGCTTGGGTGTTTGTTTTAAGATAGATTAAATAGAAATTAGATAACATTCTGTTTTTCTGTTTAATCAAACCAATCATACACACACACTCCTAACCTGTTTTGTCAGTTTGAGCAACAATTAGAAAACAGAGCCTTTTAAAGTCACCAAAATGTCTTTGGGACAAGAATAAAAGTGTGTAGGAACCTTATCTAGTGTCAAACATTTTGGGGACATTTATTGGGTGTTACTAATATTTATTAAATAGTGGTGGGGGCGATTAATTTAGTTCATTTGAATCACAGTTTCAATGCGAATTTACACAGATTTTATGCTTTAATCTTTTTAAAATCAAAAATATCCAAAACGCTCCTCATTTCTAAAGTGTTTATCCCTCTTACCTTGGTTATTAGCGTCTCCAACAGACTAACCTGCGCATATTTTCTAAACGTTTCCTAGAGGACTATGCTCATACTGAAAAGTTCCAGCACCTTCGACACAAACACCCTGTGGGATAAAGTGTATATTTTATCTAGTTATAATTCCTACCACTTCTGGAAACTGCAGCATCATCGCTCTCCAGTGAGGATCTGTGATTAATTGTGGAAAACAACAACAACATAAATAATAGTCTCTCCTTTAAAGTTTCTTCTGTGACTCCTTTAGTGCTAATTTCTAAATTTTCAGTCACAAACTCGTATTCTAAAGTATAATCTCAGTGTGTGAGTTTCTCCTCGGTTGTGTCTACTCAAGGTCAGCGCATAAAATTAATGCAAGAGCAAGTAAACAATGTTTTTTGAATCATTTGTTTATTTTTATTTTTCTCACAGGTAAACCTAAGTTTTGAACCCAGTTCTTTCTCGTTTTGTAGTTTAATGTTTAGTAGGAGGAAAAACGATTAAAATCGAAAACCTAAAGATTTTTTTTAGGCCATAATCGTCCAGCACTAGTGTGGAACCTTATTAGGTGGGACAAATCCAGGCTTTATAATGGTGTTTATGGCCAGAAGAAAGTTTAAAGTGCTTTAAATGTGTGTTGGATGAAATTGGCCATTTTAAAAGCATATGGGGTTGAAAATAGGCATTTATTTCAAAAAGTGTATAGGACAAAGTAGATATCGTAGAAAGTGTGTGGACCATTATTCTTTATTGGTGGTTGTGGGTCGAGTCCTCAGTGTGAGCTGTGTGCTGGTCAGTGAGTGATAGTGTTACACTGCAGGTCACCAGAGGAGCACTATCGGAGAATGCCCTAGCTCAGCCAGCCCTACTTAGTGTTGTATAATAACATTACACCATCTGGCTAAGGCATCTCACACACTTACACACACTCCCACACACTCTCCTACACACAGAATGCTGTACTGGTTTCACAGAGAAGACCGTTTTGCCCTCAGCAGGTAAGTGTGTGTGTAAGGTAGGCCTGGAGTCTAGTAGACGTGTTTAGACTCAACAAAAGCAGTCAGGTGTTCCTTTAATGTAAGAAAAGTAAAATTACAGAAAAACTATAATTTGTTACAGATCCAGTGCACAGAGCTGTAGAACAGAGTGGAGGAGTGTACAGTTTCCCCCCTCAGAGGAGTAACACTCCGACACCTCTGAAGAAGAAATTCCACATTCTTTTAGAGTGAGCCCACTCTGAATTACTAGGTGCAAGGCAGTAATATCCCCTCCCCTGAAAAAAGCATCAGAACATACACAGAAACATTTGTACAGATAAGGAATGTGCAAAATATTCTGCAGCCCAAAATAATCATCCACAATTGGCAAAAGAATATTATATTTATTTTGTACCAAGCTGTGACTAATTTATTTTTGCGTTTTGGCGTCTGTGTTCATTAGCATTAGCTCAGCCGAAGCACACAGCAACTTCTCTGTCATTAACTCAGCTAGTAATCGAGCTCGGAAAAAGCTGTTGTGTCCATTAGTATAAGCCAAACCAAGGCTGGCTTCTGTATTTGTTAGCATTAGCTCAGTAAAGGCTGGCTTCTGTATTTGTTAGCATTAGCTCAGTCAAGGCTGGCTTCTGTATTTGTTAGCATTAGCTCAGTCAAGGCTGGCTTCTGTATTTGTTAGCATTAGCTCAGTCCAGAGTGGCTTCTGTATTTGTTAGCATTAGCTCAGTCAAGGCTGGCTTCTGTATTTGTTAGCATTAGCTCAGTCCAGAGTGGCTTCTGTATTTGTTAGCATTAGCTCAGTCAATTTTGACTTCTATGCTTGTTAGCTAGCTAGCAGTTTTAACCCAGCTGTTAGCCACTGCTAAACTTCTCAAGCTAAGTCAAGACAGACTGCTATGTCTGATAGCTTTGGCCCAGCTGAGGCTGTCTTCTGTATTTGTTAGCATTAGATTAATCAAGACTGACTTCTGTATTGATTAGCATTAGCTCATCTAAGTTTGTCCGGTATGTCTGTTAGCTTGCAATTTTAAGCAACCATGGCTAAACTGTGGCCATGAGGCATAGAACCAGCTGTTATGTTTGCATCTCTTGTGTAAAGTCAAAAGTCCTCTGCTGTGTTTTTTAATTTCTATTTATTTACTTCTTCCCATTACAGCCAAAAATTTGGCAGCGTCTGTCCCCTTCTCTGGCTGCTTTTATGGTACTGTTTATTTATTTATTTATTTATTATTTCTCCTTTTTTGTTTTTTAATAAACAAAATGCAATACTTAAAATATAATTAATTCGTGCACATTGTGATTTTAGCCGAATAAACAGTCAACAGCCTAAGTACAGGCACAAGTTTTTGCAATATATATATATATATATATATACATATACACATATAAAGTAGTGTTTTATTGTTGGCATACCGGCCAACAATAAAACCGTTACATTTATAGGTATTTTTTTGATAAATTAAATAATTGGAAGTGCAAATATATTGTACGATAAGTCGATAATCACTTCCCCAAACTCACTTACATTCAAGTACATTTACTCATGATTGGGTATTTATTCACTTTTCAGAACTATTTTGTAACGTATGCATATTTATGTTTATATTTATATTTATATGGCCCATCAGTCCCTTGTATAATTAATTTCATTGCACCTTGCACTTCGCTCTGTTAATTATTTAACAACCATTAGCATTTTTTTCTTTAATAGCTTTATATACTTTCTATTCTTTTGTGTTTTTTTAATTTATGTTAAATATATTTCTTATTGTATTGTGTTGTTGCTGCTGGATGCCTAAATTTCCTTCGGGATGAAGTAAAAGTAAAGTAAAAATAGTAAAAAGACTTGTTTAGAGAGTAGTGGCAGTTATTCAGTTAAAAGTCTTAAATATGATTGTTGTTAGTTGTGTTGTGTTTCTGTGTATAGGGTAAAAGTGTTGAGTTTAGAGTACAGTACTGAATGGAGCTTTGTGCTGTAGTTTGGGTCAGTGCTGCGCTCCTGCTGGGCTGGTTGGCATTGCTTCTGTTCTGTCCTTCACTCTTATTGTTCTAAAGAAGAATTGGAGAAATGCTTCGTTCTCTCCTCACTGTTGCTGTGCTGTATTAACACACACACACACACCCACACACTGTGTTTAACGTCCTGGGCTGTATTGAAGTGTGTGAGATTATGGATTCAGGCCGTATCTGGCTCTGATTCTCTTTGTCGTGTGATAATTTACTGTTTAAGTGATGAAGAACAAGACCTTACCTTAACCTAAACCAGATTATTAATGCACAGTCCTTCAATTGGAGAAGTTTTCTTTGTTAAATTGGCCTAAACTTGCATTTATTCTCTTTTATTGGCACAAAAGGCACCAGATTGTCAAATAAGTAAATTATTTATTTATTTATTTATCCTTTTAAATATAATCTCAGGGGCTGTTGGGGATCAGAAGAAAGTTTTACGAGTTCAGAAATCAATATTTGGAGGAATAATCCGCGTTTTCATGCATCTTGTCATGTTCTCCTGCACCAGTCTTACACACTGCTTTTGGACAAAGATTCAAGCAGTTCAGTTTGGTGGTTTGATGGTTTGTGATCATCCATCTTCCATCATTTTTTAGTGCTCTTGGGTTTTTTCAGAGCTGTATAATACTATGGTATTTTTCTAGTAATAATAATAATAGTCTTGACAATCATTTAAGAACAAGAATTAAATTTTTTATCATTTAAAAAAACATACTACTGTAACAAAACCAGTCTCTCCCATCGTGTCTCTCGTTCTCTTCTTCCCACTCGTTTTCTGAAAGCAGCTTGAGCGCAGGTTTATAATACATGCACATGCGTGTGGGAGGTGGGTTGGTGTAAATCTCTCAGCAGCAGCAGCAGAAGAGCAGCAGCACGTCCATAAAGCACGTTTCTCTTCTGTATCCCTCACACACGTCCTCACACACGTCCTCACACACGTCCTCACACACGTCCTCACACACGTCCTCACACACGTCCTCACACACGTCCTCACACACGTCCTCACACACTGAAGTAAAGCTGACCTACATCACTGAGGAACAGACTCGAGTGACAGCATCCTTCATCTGTTCCCACAGAGAACCTGTCTGTTCTAGATAGCGTTACAGGAAACACGATGGGTAACGTCTGCAGGGTCTACAGGATTATTAATAATAATAATAATAATAATAATAATAATAATAATAATAATAATAAAGAAACATACCTAAAGAAATAAAGGAAAATACCAAATTAACATTAAATCCACAAATATATTCTTTATTAACTAAATTAACTAAAGTTAAATTACAACCTTAGTCACCCATAGGAACATGTCATTGCTGTCCAATGAAAAACAAGCATCTTTTACAGGAGAGAGAAAGAACCTTCTAAACTTTCAATGAAAGCCAATGTTAAAATAAATTATATAGTAAACTAAAAATCGACAAAAATGGAGATGCTTGTTTTTCATTGGACAGCGGCGGTATGTATGCACACTAGGGGCGATATGTTAAAAATGCTTTGTGTGTAATAATGCTGTTGGAGATCAGTGTTAAACAATACATTAATGTTATTGCAATGTATACCCCGATAGAATTCTAATATAAATGCTGCAAAATGACAGAAAATTCTACTTTATCTGACAGTGACGGTGTGTGATTGTCTCCAAAGACCAAGGGACTTACACATCCCCTGGTACACACATGCATTAACTTGTATATTCTTCTGTTTTTGATGCTAGAACTAGAAGTTTGTTCTGATGTTATATAGTGCTTATTGCAGGTAGACACACTGACTGACTGACTACTGCCTTCATATATAACTATATTAGAATAAACCATATAAACGTAAAGTGTGTGGTTAGAGAGAGTATCTATCTGGAGATAACTATATAAAACTTTAACTCTATAATAATAAACTTTATTTTAG
This sequence comes from Astyanax mexicanus, assembly GCF_023375975.1. NCBI lineage: Eukaryota > Metazoa > Chordata > Actinopteri > Characiformes > Acestrorhamphidae > Astyanax > Astyanax mexicanus. Next base: position 47,187,192 of record NC_064424.1, read on the forward strand.
GTTACATTAATATTTAAGCTACATCCAAACCATTTTGACTTGATTTATTGAGTGTGTGTGTGTGTCTGTGTGTGTGTGTGTGTGTGTGTGTAAGAGTGTGTGTGTGTGTGTGTGTTCATGCCAGAAGTGATGCATTACAGTACTCTGTTATGTAATTCTGGTGAGCTGTCAACGTTTCCATGGATATGTATTTTATTGGTTGCCTGGCGACCGCGCACTGAAGCACACTCATCCCTGCACTTCTGCAGCTTTCAGAGATTTTTCACTGTAAAAATAACAAAATATCAGTGTAACATTTACTATTTTTTCATTTTACGGTCATACTACTACTACTACTACTGACCTATAGCCCCAGATGAATGATTCTACTTTGACGTTATATTATTTAATTTAAAAAAGCATTAAATAAAAAAAAAGTAAAATTCTAGTCTAAATCTAGTCTATCAGGTAGGGGTGGGCAATATTATATCGTGTACAATATATCGTGACACAGAAATATCATGATATTAAAAATCCATATCGTGATAATAGGGCTGTTCTGTCTTAAAAGTAGTCTATTATTTACTGTGAAGCTTTAGGTGTATTTATTGTATAATTGTTTTAGTTTGCAGTTTATATGCATGCACTAAATATTCTGCAATATTATTTGCTGCATTATATTATTTTATGCTATATTATTTATTTTGCCACATTATGATTATTCTGTTATACTCTTATACTATATTCCTGAAATGAATGAATTATTTTTCTGTTTTCCTATATCGCCAAGTATATCGTTATCACAAAAATACCCTGAAATATCGTGATATTATTTTAGAACCATATCGCCCACCCGTACTATCAGGCCTAATAAACCACACTACACTTATACTACTGTCTCCTTTACAAAATTACAGAAAAATACCAGCATTAAAAACAAATCAATCATGATCTTAATTAAGATTAATCACAGATTTTTTGTTGCGGGACATTTTTTATCTCTTTGTTTATTAAAGAAAATATGTATATTTAATAGGAAGTCATTTCTATGGCAATTTAGTATTTGTTTTTTTTTTTGTGATGAAAGCACAACATTTCTGTTGTTTCAATAAAAAGTATCGGATCAGGACTCGATCAGTAGTAGTCGATTAATCTGGCAGTAATTTTCTGATTAGTCGATTAGTCAGCGACTGTTTCTGCCATGATTTTCGTCTCTCAATCAGTAGAAAAATCAGTGGAAAGAGCTAAACAAGGGCTTTAAATGATCTGTAAATGTCCAGAACATTGTCCTTTAACTGTGGAAAGTGCTGATATATTTAGTGAGGAAATGTGTTAAATCTGTTAGATGTAAACTGTGTTTGTGTTTGTTTTTTATGCTGTTTAAATGCACAAAAATACAGTATAATGTGTCATTATAATCAATGCTAAAAATGATGTTGATCTTTTTTTTATCTGTTATACAGTCAACTCAGGTGTGAAATCATTCTCAGTTCTGATCTCTGAGGTACATGGAGTGTCTCATTCTATTGATAAGTGCTCTATTTTATTCTATTATACAGGCTTTATTTATTATAGTTCCAGTATCTGCAGTGATTCACCAGAAAGTTACTGTATTAACTCATTGGAGAGGGTAAAATCTGGGTACTTTTGGACATTAATATGCTTTTCCTGATAAACGATTCCAGTCTGAATAGAGCTCGTAACAGTATTATAATTATTAAACAGAATGATCCTCAGTGTTCTGAGTTCTGCAGGATGGTGGGAGAATTTAGCAGTAGAGTTCACTTGAGGTCGTCTTGATTATAAACGGAAAAACCAATGGAGAGCTGGCTCTGCCCGTCTGGTTCTGACTCCCGTGGCCTGTATGTGTTCAGACACTGTGTTCCCAATTTGTCTAAAAGCATCTGTCAGGCCAGAGAACAATGAAGGACCCAATCATTTCACAGTATTGTAAGGACCTAGCATGTGTGTACTAGCAGTTTCTGAATCTTTTTTTCTGATTTTGCTATTTATAGGTTTATGTTTGAGTAAAATGAACATTGTTGTTTTATTCTATAAACTACAGACAACATTTCTCCCAAATTCCAAATAAAAATATTCTCATTTAGAGCATTTATTTACAGAAAATGTCAGGGAAATGGCTGACATAACATAGAAAAGATAATGCAAAGAAAACAAGTTCATATTCATAAATAATCAATATTTGGTGGAATAACCCTGGTTTTTGTTCTCCTCCACCAGTCTTACACACTGCTTTTGGATAACTTTATGCTGCTTTACTCCTGGTGTAAAAATTCAAGCAGTTCAGTTTGGTGGTTTGATGGTTTGTGATCATCCATCTTCCTCTTGATTATATTCCAGATGTTTTTAATTTGGTAAAATCAAAGAAACTCATCATTTTTAAGTGGTTTTCTATTTTTACAGATCTGTATATATTGATTTTGAATTAGTTCGTTTTTAGTTAGTTTACATGTAAAGATTTGTGTCGAGACGGTGGTTTATTTTGTATTGTGTTTAAATCCGGCCCACTTTATTGTAATGCTGTACTTTATGCATGATGATGATGAGTTGATTTTAAACATTATTGAACAGATTCAGTCTTTTAAACCTGAGTGAACTCCTCTGAATAAGGGTGTAATAAAGGCTGCAGACTGTGAGAGGTTTCTGCTGCTCTGAACTGCAGTGACGCACAGCATAAAAAGCTGATTATGATCATTGAGTGTAATTAGATGCTGCTGTGTGTGGATTAGGCTGACTGGCAGGTTTCTGGAGCTCGGGTTCTTCTATTGAACAGAAAGAGATGTGGAGTTTATGCAGAACAGACTTTATAAATGACCTTAATGCTGATACTGGATGGCTTTAGGTCTGGGCTTCTGCTGGACTGTAAAAAAGATGGACGCTGTGTTGACGTTCCCATACATTCAATGAAAATAAAGCCAAAATCTTCCTCCATGTTGGCGATCCTGATACCCGATTCTGTAGAGCGCAGTAGAGACCAGAGGACGGTGAAAGACTGTGGAGAGACCGCCTTCTCATTTAAATAACCCCGCCCCTGATGACTGCCTCCACAGAGCTCACACAGTCTCTGGTCCCGCCCATACAGTCATTGGTCCCGCCCCGGCTCGGTGTAACCCAGCCCTTTTACAATAACCACACCTTTTTGAATAGAGCTGAATAACGTTTTAAAAACGAATTCTGTGGGGATATAAAAAAATAACAATATAAGCAGAGGTTACACTAGCTGCTGCATTTAAATAATCGAGGTAGAATTACAGTATATTGGGAAAAAACGTGATGACACTCCCATTTAAGAAGCAAGATGGCGTTAGAAATGTTCAGGTTTTTTTTTCTACTGCTCCACCTTAAATTCCACCTTAAATGCACTGGACCAGTAGTTTTTAAAACATAGGGTAGGTTTAGAGAGGCTAATATGAGTGACAACTTTTTTTTTTTTTTTTTTTTATTACTCAGTGTTACTAAATCCTGCTTTTTTTTTTTTTTTTTTTTTTTTTTTTTTTTTTTTACATTTAGCGAACAAGTTTACTGTCTGTTCCAACTTAAATGCAACAGCAGTTATATTCAGATTTAAAGACAGTGACTCCAAACCTGTATTTATATAATAAAAAGTCTTTTCTGAATTTAAATAATAATTAAGAACAGTCTTGGGTTTATTTTTCATGTCCGCACTAATATTTCTAATAATGGTAGTTTAAGTGTTCCTTAAACAATGTATTATATTGCATTATATCTTTGACAACTTCGTCCAGACAAAAAGTAATTGTGATCGTTCTATTGTCATGGAGCATCCCTCCTGCTTCTAGAGGAAAGTCAGAGTCGATTAAAGAAAACGATGTGCTCTTCTTCATCCTGCTCTTCATCATCATCAGCTCTAATCCACGGTTTCTCCAGTGTTGTCGGTTCAGTGTCAGTGTGTATATGTGTATGAATGGACCGTCAGGAAGCCAGGAAGTTTCACAGAGAGACCCTGTATCTGCTGGACCCCTGTCGGACTCCGTAGCCCGGGAAACCGCAGCCCAACGCCGTGGAAACCAGATCATCGCACTGGGAGACGGTGGAAGCCTGCCCGGTTTCCTAGGAGACGGGAGCCGTGGCCTCGCGCTCGTCCCACGCGTTTCCAGATCCACTTTGTGAAGCATCATCAGAAACGTCCAAACGCTGCAGCTCCGAAAATTCCAGCACCGCATCACTGCTCTGATTACAGTTATATAGTGTTTCATTTCACCATGTCGCATAGTAAATAATCTAAAAATTACTGCGCCGTCCGGTGTAGGGCTGGGTATCGTTTTAACATTTTTACTTTAAATTCGATACAAATACCCAAAAAATACAAAAAGTGATAATTATTCTCAAACAACATATTTTTTTGACAGAGTAAGACATGAGTAATCTCTTTCTTATACTATCATCATGAGAGACTCCATCTTTCTGGATCTTGTTGGAACAAAAATAAACAATGAGCATGTTTGTGGCACTTTATTAGGAGCGAAAACAGCAGCATTTCTTGTTGCTGAAGCTATACTGGATGCAGTTCAGTTTTAAAAGGTTCTATTTATGAAAAATGAATATAAAATGCTCCATTTTTCCAGATCATCTGCTCTGGAAAAAATACTCTTCAAAATGTTATGATTACAAGTCATCACCCCCAAAGGAAATGAATTCACAATAATTTCTATTACAAAATGTATTTGTAGAAGTCTTGTATTGTACTAGCCTTCTATTCATAAAGGTTAATAATTGATTGCACACTATATTAAAGTGTCAGCCTGTTTTATTTAGTTTCTAAACTGAAAGCAGAAGCATTTCTGAGTGGAGAAGAATATGGATTAAATATTGTGTTTATTGGTAACAGTGTTCTGAACCACCATCCCTGCTAATCCTAATAGTATATTCATTCTAAAAACTGGGGTGTTTGGTCGCTTTTTGCGGGAGTTCTTCTTCTTCTGGCCACGTCACGCGTCTTTACGTACTTACGTCACACGTACAGCCTCTAAAAGAGGATCCGGCTCAGTTTTACTGAACCCGAGCGGCTGGTGGAGCAATGGAGACTTCAGAAGAGGAAACTCAGAGCTTTGTAACTTATTTATTTACATTGACAAAACAGACAACCATATATAATAAATTTTACATCCTCCTCACTTAACCTTTACATTTAAAACAATAAATAAAATTCAATACTGTTTTTGATGCATCACAAAACTTCAATTTATTGATATTTTCTTACACCCTTTTGTACTGTAGTTCTCCCACCTCTACCACTAACACATACAGGAAGCAGAATGCTTATTTAGTCAAATGAGGGTCCCTTAGATTAAAAACAGATGGTTTATCATATAGTAATGATGTTCAGTTTGTGTGTGTTCATTAATTTGAGATTTATTTATTTGAATGTGGTGGATTTGATCACGTTTTGTGCAGTTTTGTTCAATCTGTAGTAGATTTATTTATGTGTGTGTGTGTGTGTGTGTGTGTGTCTGTGTATGTGTGTGTGTGTTTAACAGCTGGCCAGAGGCTAGGTCCATTACACAACTCTCTAGTCATTTCCTGCTCTGGGACTGTTATGCTACACAGTGGAGGTCAGATTTCACTTCATTGCTTTAGTTCCAGTCGTTTCACCCGTGATCTGTATTCTGAAGACTCAGCTTTGGTTCTGGAGGGCAGGAACTCGTGCTCGAATGTCCCGTCCTGCTCTTAAACATCTGTTTCGTCCCTGAACCTTTTCCTATTGATAGTTCAGGGTTTCTGCTACATGAATTTTCCTCCAATGGCATAGTTTTCCTTTTTATTATTATTATTTATTTGTATTTATTTCAAATTTTCTTAGGCAGGGTGAAGACTAGCACATTCCTCCTCTGATACATGTGAAGTCAGACTCCGCCTCTTTTTGAGCTGCTGCTGATACTGTAGCATTGCCGAGTAGCATCACAGCACTAACACTCGGAGGAAAGCGCAGCGACTCTGGTGGTTCTGATACATCAGCTCACAGACGCAGCCTTGTGCTGATCCACATCACCCTAGGAGTGATGAGAGAGAAAGAGAGCGCCTTCTACTGTACTGTACCCACCCAGAGAGAGAGAGAGAGCAAGACAAACTGTGCTCTCTCAGGGCTCTGGCAGCTGATGGCAAGCTGCATAAACGGGATTTGAACATGGCTTTTAGTTTTTAACTAAAAAAGTGGTCTGGTTAAATGCAATTCTACTCTATATTTACATTTATTAAAAAAATATATGGATGCAAAGATAGAGATAGCCACAGTAGATCAGTCTATGCATGACATTTACACAGAAAAAAGCGTGCTTGCCTTTTTTATTATTATTATTTTTTTTTTGCAGTTCAGGAAACCAATGCTAATGCTAATGTAAAGTTAGCTTAGCTACTACCATCCTAGCCCTGTACAGCTCGTATCTTATAGGTGGACTGTAAAGAAGTAGTGACATAAGTGAACTGATACTGATACTTAATTTTTTTGTGTGTTTTGAGTAGAGCATAAAATAAACTTAAACCTGTTGTTTTACATTTCTGTTCTTCTAAATCTCCTTGATTTTATTTATTTAAGGGGTGGATTTTTACCTTCTGGACCTAGACTACCCACCTCTGTGTGTAAGTAACTATAGGTTTAAATAGGATCTCCGGTGGATTTGTGTGTTTTACAGAGACTTTAAGACTAGATCAGTGGCTGAACTAGACATTTCAAAATGAATAAAAAAAAAAACAATGGAATGAGACATTTTAACGTAGTTTAGCATTTCTAGGACAGGTTTTGAAGGAGCTAAATGCTGAGAGCTGTGTGGATACTTTTGGAGGTGTATTGTAGGTAGCAGTAGACTGCTCTGTCGGTATTGATCCAGGCCGAAGCGTTAGTGTGGGTGTATTTCTGCAGGTTCAGAGTCGTGCTGTTTCTTGGTTACTCTGTGGTTATTGTTGTAGTGCTGGACCAGGGCTGGCTGGAGGCTTTTAATGGAAGAAGAGTTATAGCCCAGCTGGCACCACCCAGCACTCAGTCTGACAAAAGACATTAGACAATCGATAAAGCTGAGTCAGTCTCTCTCTCTCTCTCTCTCTCTCTCTCTCTCTCTCTCTCTCTCTCTCTCTCTCTCTCTCTCTCTCTCTCTCTCTCTCTCTCTGTGCAGTCTTGCTGTGAATATAGAGAATAGCAGCACTCTAACCCCCTCCATCCAGATCATCACTACGCTCACATGAAGAAAATAAAGGCATTATCAAGCGCCCAATTAATAAACACCCGTTTTCTGGTCTATTTTCATTTATAATGTGCACCAGATTATAAGGTGTATTATGCAACACTAATAAGGAACATGGGTGTCGCCATGTTTTCCCTCTAATTAAAGTTAAGTAAATAAAACTGTAAGCGCTGGATGTTAATCTACACAGATTTCTTTCCTCAAAACTGTTTATTTGGGTGAGTAAAGTAAAGCAAAGCTCTTCGGTTTATTTACAGCTTTTCAGGATCAGGTTTCCACTAAGGTTGGGTGCAGCAGCATTAGCATTAGCAGCTCACCGCTAGCTCACATAATGCTAAAAATGCTCCAGCAGTGCTAGCCAGTGTTAGCAGCAGGCTACAGGGCGATAATATTTCCCTCTGAACGATGAAAGAGCTAGTGCTTAGCACGGTTAGTGGCTAATGCTAATACTGCCCCAGTCTCGAGTCTCAGTGCTGGAGAACTGAACTAAAACTCCTGTATAACTTAATACTAGTGCTAATGCTAAGCTATTTAAGCTACTTCCATCCTGGCATCCTGTACAGCTTGTATCTTTCAGCTGGAAAATACAGTTTATAAAGAAGTATTAAAAAAAAAAAAAAAAACTTATTTAGAACATAAAATAAACTTAAACCTGTCGTTTAACAGTTCTGTTCTGATTCTGCTGGATGTTTTAAAGGTAGAAAATCAGTGTTTGATGTTCATGGTTTCTCTCTCTCTCTCTCTCTCTCTCTCTTTCTCCCTCCCTCTCTCTTTTAAGTACTTAATGGACATTGTTGGGGCACATTATGTCCATGAATGCACTTTGGAGCTTTTTAAGCTTTTAAATTCTCTCTCTCTTGCGCACACACACACACACACTTGTGCACACACACAAAGCTCATGCACACACACAGACACACACATCGGAGGATAGCTTTGAAGGTTTATTGGCTGTTCTCTGTCGAAGTACACTTTGTGGTGTGTGTGTGTGTGTGTGTGTGTGAGAGACTGAACACAAAGGGATGATTGTTTATTATCTTATCTGCACGTCTATTGTAGTGAGCGAGTGTTTTGAAATCTGTTGCAGCAGGAGGTAAAACAGCGTTCAGGAAACTGATGCTGCGCTTCCTGTCGGGCTGACTGGGTGGAGTCGGGTCAGGGCTGGAGCTTCTCTGAACTCATCAGTTAAAGGGGAATTATGTAGGATATTTACAGCTTTAGAATAATGTTGATAATGTCATTTTCTGTGGTCAGAACGCTGCTACTGCACTTTGGAACTTTGGTGGAACTGCAAAAGGCCTCTTTCTCCAGAACTGTGCAATGCTGTGTTAGGGGGTGGGCGATATGACCCTAAAGTAATATCATGATATAAAATGGGAAATGAGAATAGTGAATTTTTCTTTAGCTAAAAACAGTAAAAAAGTAGTATCCTGATGTGATGATTAGGGGTGGGTGATATGGCACCATATTTCAGGGTATATTATCGATCACGATATAAAAAAATATATATTTATGTTGATATTATTGTGTACGATCCGATATGGCGATACACCCCTACGCTGTGTAACCGGAGTTGTATTAGTGTAGAATACAAGCTTGTCCAGAAATGCATGTGTAAAGCGTGTCTGATGGGGAAGCAAGAATGAACATGAGGCGTAGGCCCAGAAATTATTGCGATACACAATATTTTTGTAATTTTATAACTATTAAATGCCACTGACATAATGATAACAGAACAGAATAACAAAATTTGAGTTAATCATATATTACAATTAGGTTGGGAATTGTGTACACATTTCTTCACCTACTTTTAAATACTGTTAAATATGTCATCAAACATACAAATAAACACAATAGACGATATCACGATTATCAAAAATGATTGAGTTCATGTTCATTTATTGTACGATAAATCGACACTGCAATTATTGTGACAGGCCGGACAAGGGGGTGCCAAAAAAAAAAACAAAAAAAAAAAACATAAAATTCTCACATATTGCTGTTTTAAAGAAAAAATCCAGTCCTTGTGTGTGTTTTTAATGGAGGTTTTATCGTTCCAGGTGCGGATCGCAGGATGAACGGAGACTCAGGTGTTGGGGTGGTGACCGCCGCCCCCACCAACCCGCCCCATAAGGAGCGCTACTTCGACCGCGTGGACGAGAGCAGCCCCGAATACCAGCGAGAGAGAAACATGGCCCCAGACCTCAGACAGGACTTCAACATGATGGAGCAGAGGAAGAGAGTGTCCATGATACTGCAGAGTCCGGTAAACACAAAAACACACAGACACCATATTTCTAAAGAGCTTAATAGAACATTTCATTTCACACAGTATTTTTTGCACTATAAGATGCGCTTAAAATCCCCTAATTTTCCCAAAAGTCATCAGTGCACCTTAGAGCAAGCGGTTAGCTGCTAATACTAATGCTGCTGCACCAAGCCTTAGTGCACATATGGAAAACTAAGCACTTTACTCACAAATAAACAGTTTTCAGAAGAGAAATCTGTGTAGATTAACATCCAACACTCATTTTAGTTTAAAGAAACATTTTAAGAATTCTTAAACTTAGCTTAGCTTTTCAGTTCTCACCACCCAGTGGCGAGATGTTTTGAAGTAGAGCCAGACTTTAGATCACTTGGACACGTTTACCTAGATGTGCACGCTTTCTGTGTTTTTTAGTCACATTTAGTATCAAAAACAAGCACTACATTTTTGTATTATTATTTATTTATTTATTTTGTTACTCTGCAGTACCGAAACATTTCAATCTGTGCCTTTTTGATATTGATTTTTTTATTGAGTATTGTAAGGGTCAGTATGGACATAACGGTCCAACAAATGCACTGTTCAACCCTCTCTCAGTATAATACACTCCACTCTTCCCAGCTGCATGTAATGGGATTTCAGCCTCATAATCAGGGCCTCTGTGTGTTTTAAACCAAGGCTGGTTCTGCTGGGTCAGTGACAGCAGTGCATTCAGCCAACACTGAAGCCCCTCATGAGGTCTGGACTCGCTGGCCGAGGACGAGGAGAATGGGGCAGATTTCTGTAGCAGTTTAGAAATCTGTTTGGCGACAGACAGATAAAGATTGTCTTTATCAGGCTGGTGGGAGTGGAGAGTGTTTTGGAACCCCCCTTCTTCATACCAAGAGAATGAGAGGCAGAGAGAAAGAAAGAGGAAGAGAGAAACCCTCAGGGAAGAACAGAGAAGAGCACAAGAACTTCTCTTATCATCTTAACACTCGTGATCTTACTTTAGGGGGAGTTGATGCTCAGCTGTGGTTACACTACTTTAGTACTTCAGTACTTTAGTCTGAATTGCTTTATATTCTGAGACGTAAGCCTATAATTACAGCAGTGCTTCTCAAACTGTGGTATGTTTACTGCTAAAGCATTTCAGGGTGCCACACCAGATGATAAAAATATAAATGTTTAAAATATAATACGTTTTTACCTCTGATTTTGTTTGTGGTCAGTATTTAACCTGGTATATCCTGTATAAAAGCTTAAAAGTAATTTTACAGTTTCATAGGTCCTACAATTGAACCCTGTGGAACTCCACCATTCACAATAACTATAGTTTTGTTAATAATAATAATAATAATAATAATAATAATAATAATAATAATAATAATAATAATAATAGTAATAGTAGCACAATAATTAGCTTAGGGATACCATGTAGGCTACATTCTCTCTACACTATATTCCTGTTATTTTCTTCAGTCTCAAGCTTTCCAGCATATTACATTTACAGTAAACAATAATCAATAATTTGTAGATAAAGTTAAAGTAAAGTGCGAAGTGTTTATGGCCCATATGTTAGCTCCAGTAGATGGTGTTTACACGCTTAAAGCAATGTAGTATCCATGATCATGGTCTTTATATTATGATAGTTCACACAGCAGGTATATGGTAAATGGCCTGAATGCGATGCATCCAATTTGTAAAGGTGCAACTAGGCTTGGGAATCGAGAATCGATTCCTGTTGAGAATCGATTCCGTGTGTTTCGATTCCACGGAATCGTTTGGCACCTTGCTTAATGATTCTCTTATCGATTCCAGACAGCACAATCACGCAAGTTACGCATGTTACGCATGTTACGCAAGTTACGCATGTTACGCAAGTTACGCATGATTCAGTAAGCACGTCTTTTCAATGGCGTCCACTAGGTTAAAACGCTCGAAAGTTTGGCTTCATTTCACGCTACACAAGGATGGCAACAGGGCGTTTTGCAACCATTGTAAATTTTTGATAACATCGCCGGGAGGGAATACATCAAATATGCACAAACATCTGCGCACACAACATTATTAGAGAGTATTTGCTACATTTCCATATTGCCAGTTGCACATTGTTGTGGACATGTTGACCTTGTTGTTGAGTTTGTAAGGTCGTATGATATTTAAGTAAACAAAGTTGGTGCTTATGAAACTGTTTGCTCTCCTTTTTCCCCAAATTGGAATCGATAAGAGAATCGATAAGGAATCGAATCGTTTCACAGAATCGATAAGGGAATCGGAATCGGAAAAATCTTATCAATTCCCATCCCTAGGTGCAACTAATTTTAATGGATCACTAATTGGCCAAAAACAAAACTTTAAACCCAAATTAGCTCTCAACGCTCTGCTGCCCTCTAGGCAGCATTAATGGACATTTATTTCCAGCCTGCTGCAGTGAGCTTTCTCTGAAAGTAGCATAAAGGATAATAGACTGCATTTGATAATTAATTATTGTACGGTGGAGCATGAAAACGCTGGAGATGCATGGTCTGAAATGTTTGAGATCCGCTGATCAGTGGAAACATTCATAGACTGTCCAATCAATCAGTAATTAATTCACTTTTTATTCCGTCTCCTAATGTGGGCACATTGCTGGTCCTCTGAATATAGGCTGCTGGTGCTGAATTATCTCAGCTGTAGATAAAGCAGAAGCTCTCAGACTCTGTAATCCCCGTCTGCACCGGGATCTCAAACAGACCAGTCAGTTCTGTTCCAGAGTTCCCACGAGACCGGACTGGGATTAGGAGCACTGCTGGATATTTGGAGATGATTTTTGGATTGTTTGTGATTGATTCCTCTGTAGTATAGCCTGCCCTCTGGCTGTACTGAGCTGAAGAGATAGCTGAATGGACAAATACACCTACAAATGTACTACAAATAACTTTTTTCTATGCACATTTCTAATCTGTGTGCACACAGATTTATATAGATTTATTTTACTTTGCTATTTACAATTTATATTCCAAAGTTAATTCTATACTTCTACTCTCTGTTTAGTTTTTATACCTCTTTTTATATTTTCATATTTATCTTGTTTATACTTGATTACCTTTTTTCTTTTATCTTTGCATTTGACACATCTGCATTATTGCACTCTAAGTAACGTGTGTGAGCAGACTGTCATTCAAAGCATTTCACTGCAAGTCTACTATCTATGTGACAAATAGAATTTGATAAAATTTTTGATTTGGTTGAAACTTTAAGCAGTTCATTGTTTTAATATTTATATTTCTATTCTTTTGATGCGCTGGCAGATTCAGTCAGTATCTAAGCTCTATTTGGATCCATTGACAAAATCAAATATTTATACATTTAGTCCTGATTTAGCTTTTTTTATGGGCAAGTTTCAGAAAGCAACATGGCGGAGAACTCAAACAGCGAGAATCACAAAACCTTTTTTAAGAAAAACTTAAGATAAACACAAAGAGGTTTATATTAATGTTCTTAAATTCAGTTCTCAAATAAACATCATTCTCTTTTTTTATTTACATTTACAATATACGTTTATTTTAGTCTTTCATTGAGGTTTTCTTAAGACACTCTTTTTGGCTTTTTGATGGAGCCATTTCCAACACAGCCTTTTTATGCCGAATTTCATAGCTTATCAGTAGGACTGAACAATATAGGCCACATTTATGTCATTATATATTTCCTGATTTTGATAAAAAACTAAAAAATTGTTCTGAAAAAATTACAAAACTGACCGTAACAAGTTCCAATACCTTTGCTCACAAGAAAAATGGGTCGTCTCAGACAGACAAAAGGCGCTGAATCTTCTGAACTGTGTATCAGAGCCAGATGTAAAAACCTGGATATAAAAGCTAACATGCTAAGCAATCAAAATGTACTGCAAAATTAGTCTAAGGCCCTAAAAGTTTCGCACTAAAAAAGGGGTTGAAAAAAAATAATTAGCAGATTATTCGACTAACAAAATGGTTAATATTGCAGCTCTAGACTGTGAAAGGTCAGAGCTGTGGATAAAACTACACTTAAACACGTCATAAATCTGACGAAACTTTAATTTTGTCTTAGGGACTTTTTTCGAGAATTAGACTCATGAGCCTCATGAATCTGTCCTAGCTGTGAGAGTGATGGTGTGTGTGTGTTTTGTGTGTTTTCAGGCTTTCTGTGATGAGCTGGAAACACTGATCCAGGATCAGATGAAGAAAGGAAAGAACCCCACCAGCCTGCTGGCTCTGCAGCAGATCGCTGACTTCATGACCACCAGCGTCCCCACCATGTACCCTGCCGCCCCACAGGGGGGCATGGCTGCCCTCAACATGAGTGAGTGTACAAGGACAAGGAAACACGCGCACACACACACACACACACACACACACACACTCTGTAGTGTAAAGTACATTGTAAGGTTTCAGGGTTTTATACCCCTTTAGTCGACACCTTGCATTAGCAAAAGTACCAGTAGGTACCTTTTTATGTATCTGCTCCACAGGGTCCTATTCTTTTTGCCGTACTTTTCTAAATGGACTAGGTGTGTGTGTGTGTGTGTGTGTGTGTGTGTGTTTACTCACCAGAAGGACTGCATTAATCACTTAGCCATTGACACAGAGTGCAAATCCATATCAGAACATAAAATCATACATATATAAATATATATATATACACACAACCACATATATACAGTATGCAGCAGGCCAATTCAGAGCTGCCAGGTTTTAGATTGCTGTAGAAAACTATGATCCCTGAGGGAAACCCATGTGAACAAGGGAAAAATATTGAAAATCCACACAGGTAGAGACTTGAACCCAAGTCCCCTGTGCAAACAGGTGAACATGCTGACAACTGTTATGGGATTTGATGCAGATTATCTTAATTATTGATTTTTTTTTTTTTTAGTTTGCTTATTTAATGCATATTTAAATAAAACAAAAATTAAATGGCTGTTTTAGTCATTTTATTAGTTTATTTCATGCAAATATTGGCACTTATATTGTTGTTTCAATAATATAAAAAAGTATTTGGTGATACTTAAAATCAAATGAAAATTACATTAAAACCAAGATAAAGCAGTAAAATGTGATCGAGACATCACCGGACTTTTCTCCTTTATTATTGTTTCCAACTACAAATGAGAAAACACACAAGCAGCAGTATGTGTACGGTACAAGTACTGCACAAGTAGTGACCCTTTTCACCTTGCTGTCTGTCTTATCTCATTAGGAGAGGTTTATTTAATGCTGTTTGAGATGCTCGAGGTCTTGGCGGCTGCAGTTACAGGATTAGCTGCTTTTTAAAACTCTGGCAGCAGCAGCAGCAGCAGCATCATCCTGCCCCGGGGTCAGAGCCCAGGGTGAGCCCTGCTGCTTTAAAGTCTGAAATTTTAAAGTGTGTGTGTGTGTGTGTGTGTGTGTGTGTGTGTGTGTGTGTGTGTTCTCTGTGTGTGTGTGTAGGTCTGGGTATGGTGACCCCGGTGAATGATCTGAGGGGTTCTGACTCTATCGCGTATGAGAAAGGAGAGAAGCTGCTGCGCTGTAAACTTGCTGCCTTCTACCGTCTCGCTGATCTGTTCGGCTGGTCCCAGCTTATATACAACCACTTAACTGTGAGTTTATCCCTCTCTCTCTCTCTGGCTTTTCTGTCTCTCCCTCTCCCCCCTCTATCTCACTTTCCTTCACCCTTGTTCTCTCTCTCTCTCTCTCTCTCTCTCTCTCTCAAATTTCAAATACAACAAATACAAAAATAATAATCAAATTAGGACAAAAGTAAAGGATAATAAATAAATTACAATATTTGAATTGTCACTCTCTCTCTTTTACACATGTTCTTTCTCTCTCTCTCTTTTCTCTCTTTTTCTCTCTTTTCTCTCTCTCTCTTTCACACTTGTCCTCTCTTTCACTCTCTATTTCTTTCCTTCTCTATTCCCTATGTCTCACTCTTGTCCCCTCCTCTTTCTCTCTGTCACTCGTTTATTTTCCCTCTTCTCCTCCCAAACTTTTCTTTCTCTGTCTCTCTCTCTTGTCTCTCTCTCCTCACTTGTCCCCTCTCTCTGGCTCACACTTGTCCTCGCTTTTTCTTTTCTTTCTCTCTCTCTCTCTCTCTCTCTCTCTCTCTCTCTCTCTTGCACACATTATGATTCTTAACTGATTTATGAACTGATCAGCAGGTAAACGTGTGTGTGCCCCTCCCTCCTCAGGTGAGACTAAACTCTGAACAGGAGCGTTTTCTGATCGTCCCGTTTGGTCTTCTGTACAGTGAAGTCTCCGCCTCCAGTCTGGTAAGGCGCCGCCCTGATGATGATTTATGTAAATGATAATGTTTAATGTTTTGATTTCTGACGGTTTGTCTATAATCTGATCTTCAGGTGAAGATTAACCTGCAGGGGGAGATTGTGGACAGAGGCAGCACTAACCTGGGTGTGAATCAGGCCGGCTTCACTCTGCACTCCGCCATCTACGCTGCTCGCCCCGACGTCAAGTGCATCGTACACATCCACACACCTGCTGGAGCAGCGGTAACACACACACACACATAATATTACAGTACTATGATAACTAGATCCATTAAGATTATGTACTTATTATGTACTGAGTTAATTAATGGTTTTAGATTGAATTCAAATTTTTCTTTATTATCTTTAAATGTTTTTATGTTTATTTTTTTTATTTTTCAAATTATTTAAATTTTGTTTGACTGCTTTAAATGTTGGCCTGCCCACTTATTATTTTATTCTTAATTATTTTATTTTTCTTTAATTAAATCTTAAATTGTTTTGTTTTTATTTCTGTGGTACTTTTGCAATTTCATTTGTTTACAATGTTCCTTATTTAAGCCTTTTCTAATTTAAATACTTGATCTTAATTTTAATATAATTTTTAACCTTTTTTTTAATTGTAAATGCTCATCCGCATTGAAAATGAGGGTTAGTTATGCGTAATTGAGTATTCACTCTAATTTCTGCATTTTGTACTGTATATTCTTACTATATAATTACTATAATTAAAAATGTAATATTGAGTAACACCTACTATTTTAATGTAGATGTTGTGTGTGTGTGTATATATTAAATATGTTAATAATAAATAATAACCCTCTCTATCTGTATCAGTGTGAGCGGTGTATCTGACAGTGGCTCCTCTGTGTAATTCTGCAGGTATCTGCGATGAAGTGTGGTCTCCTGCCCATTTCTCCTGAGGCTTTATCTCTGGGTGAAGTGGCGTACCACGATTACCACGGTATTCTGGTGGACGAGGAGGAGAACGTCCTCATACAGAAGAACCTCGGCCCCACCAGCAAGGTACTGTGTGCTCATCACCAGTCAGAATTACAGCTGATAAAGATATAGACCAAAATGTCTCAGTACTACAGAGTACTGAAAGGTCTAAAGCAAAATCAGTGCTTATTTTCTCTAAAGAAAAATGTATTATTATAATGCGGATAGAGCATGCGCAGAAGCGCTGAGCTCATGTACAGAAATGTAAATATATATTCAATATTCAAATTTCTATGAATATTGAGCAACTAATTACTATCCTTTAAGAATCGATGGCTAATAAAATATAAGACTTTTACAAATACATTTTTGAATAATGCAAAATATTTTTATACCATTAATCAAGAAAGAGTGTGCATTTTATGTTCATATTTCTTAAAAGGAACTCTTAAAAACTGTACTGGGAGCAAGTGGGGAATTTTTTAAAAGTTAAAGCACCATAAACAAAATGCTTATTGTTTTTGTTCCGACAAGATTCAAATAAAAAAGATGGATTTTCTCATGATGAGAGTATGAGAATGAGATTTTTCATGTCTGCTGTTAAAAAAATATGTTGTGTGAGAATAATAGTCACTTTTTTTTTTTTTTTTTTTTTTGTCAAAATGTAGAAAGACTTTTTTTGAAAAAACGTTTTGTATTTGTATTAACATTTTTAAAACGATATCCAGTCAGCATATAATTTTTAATGTTAATTATTTATTTATTTATTTTTTACACACTGTGCTGATATTGAATGTTTTACTAAATTTCAGGATCCGTTATTTATGAGTAAAGTGGGGTTCCTTGGTTAGCTGGTGGGAGGATAAACAGTGATGATTATGTAGTAATAAATACATTTTGGGTCCTGAGGTTGCTGGGTGTTCAGATGGTCCATCATAAATCTGATCTAATTTTATCATTTGAGATGTTATATAAATACTGTAAGTGTCTGATAACTCTAAAACGAGCTTGTTGGATTTTTATCTGAGGGAATAATATCTCTGGGAGATGTGCTTTGAGTGTCTATAAGTGTATATATAGATGTTTGTGCATCTGTGTGTGTGTGTGTGTGTGTGATCTCAGGTGCTGATCTTAAGGAATCACGGGCTGGTATCAGTAGGAGAAACAGTGGAAGAGTCTTTTTACTACATCCACAATCTGGTTAGAGCCTGTGAAATTCAGGTGATTATTATTTTTAAGTTGTATACCTGCATATTGCATTACTCACATCTGCTGAAACTGTGCTTTACAGTCTAAAAAACAAACAAACGTAGATAGACCGTCAAGTTAACATTAAATTTCTTGATTTAATGTCTTATTTAAAGAAAAGTTACATACATTTTTTTAATTATCATTATTATTATTATTATTATTATTACCTGCAGGTTCGCACACTGGCCAGTGCAGGAGGTCCTGATAATCTGGTGATGTTGGACCCGGCGAAGTATAAAGCCCGCTCTCGTCACCCAGAACCAGTCGGAGACGGGACCAGCTTGAAGTGGCAGATCGGGGAGCAGGAGTTTGAAGCCCTCATGCGGATGCTGGATAATCTGGTAAAATGGGGAATTTTTCAAGTGCAATAAACAAAAAAAAGAATTTTGTCTTAAAAGAAGAAATGCATCGTTATTGTTGTAACGCTATATGTTATGTGTAGATTCTGTTTTTTTTTTTTTGTTGTCAAAACATAAAAAACAAAAAAACAATTCTCTGTCAAACGAAGTCCTTACAAAGTGCAGTAATATCACCACAATATTTGAACATAACAAAAATACTAATGCATCTCAAAAAATGTGACTATTATGGCTTACAGCCAATAAAAACCCAAAAATAACTAGAAATCTATTAAGAATATTATATAAGACCGATTGGAACTTTTGGCAGTGTGGGCAGTGTGTCAAGTCCTGCTGGAAAATGAAATCCACATCTCCATAAAAGTTGTCAAATTTGTCAGCAAACCATCACTGATTGGTGGAAACTTTACTCTTCACTCTACTGAAATAAACTACCTTTTCAATGATATTCTTCTTTTAGAGAGGCACTAGTAGATTAAAAAGTGAATAAAAAAACTCTTTGATGTTTTGCAAAGCAACAAAAGAGTTGTACCTTAGAAGAAAACACGTTAGAACGTAATGTGCATAAGCAGTAATAAGTACAAGAGACAACATAATAAATCTATATAAATCTCTCTCTCTCTCTATAGGGCTACAGGACCGGCTATCCGTACCGCTGCCCGGCTCTGCGTGATAAAGCTAAAAAGTACAGTGACGTGGAGGTCCCGCCCTCCGCCACGGGCTACTCCTACACGGACGACAGCGACTCGGGGGCTCGCTCTCCGCTGAAGCACAGCTTCCAGCGGCAGCAGCGGGACAAGAGCCGCTGGCTGAACGCCGGCCGGCCGGACGAGGCCTGCGAGGAGGGCCTGGAAGGCAGCGGCAGCCCCAAGGCGAAGACTAAGGTGTGGACGAACATAACACACGATCACGTCAAACCCTTGCTGCAGTCTCTCTCGTCCGGTGTCTGCGTGCCAAGCTGTATAACCAACTGCTTGGTCTGTGCCTACCTTATTGTTCATAGTTTAGAAACAGTACTGCTACTGAATGATGATCGTCTGTGGCAGCTGGCTAGCACCCCGACACCTGCCACCGCACCTGCCTCAGATTCAGAGTGGATGTGATGGGTTTGCTGTAGTGGATAGATTTTCCCTCTTTCTCCACTCTGTTCATCCCTTATTTCCTCCTTTTATTCCACTTACAAAGAAACTGACAGTTTTCTTTTCTCTGGAAACATTTCCGACAGAGGTTTTTGAAATTCCGAGCTTGTTTATACCTCGTCACTTCTTCTTTACAGTTTCTCAGGCAGTGATATTAAGCCTAGTGTTGTACCTGTAATACACAGCATTTTAAATCGAGGGTTTTCTGTTGGCAGGAAAACATAATGTACGATAGATAAGTCTGTAAGATTAATCTTTATAGATTTTTATTGATATAACAATATAAGCTTTTATATATATATATATATAATACACACATTAGTAGAACTGCGATAATATTGTGAATACCAGCAAACTCAATCTGCATTACCAACATTCAGCAATAGAGGGAGCTCTTCACACTGACTGTGCACCAAAAATCGTATACTGTACTCCGAGTTTAAATAAAGGTTAATTGATTGAATCTGGTGCTCCTTATGTATCAGTTTTACCAGTCAGGTATTAAGGAGCAGTAAAACCACTCGAATGAAGTACAGCATTATACAGGAGTTAAAGTGTTTAACATTAGCATTAGCCGCTAATCTCTATTTCCCTGTTCAGAGGTGAGTATTATCAGCCTGTAGCCTGCTCCCAGCCCCGGCTAGCACTGCTGGAGCAGCATTAACATTATCTGCTAGCGGTCAGTCGTTAATGCTAATGCATAATTCAGGAATCTAAGCTTACTGTAGTAAAAAAAAAAAAAAGGAAGCAATTTGCTCACCCAAATAAACAGTTTTCAGGAGAGAAATCTGTGTAGATTAACAACAAGTGATTGTTTAACTTAACAAGAAAGTAGTTTTAGTTGTAACAGAAGTGACCTGGTCTAAACAAGCTCTTTTTAATTTTAGATAAACATGTGACGTAATAATTGTGTTACTATATAAAAAAAAAAAAACTAACCTCACTGTCGGAATGCGCTCATCCTCACCTGGATGATGATGATGATGATTTAACAAATACAGTGTGTTCTTTAGTTTAACCTCCTCTCTTCTGAACAGAGGAAACTCGTGTTCCTCCACTAATCTCTTTCCTATTTAGTATCCTGTCAATCACAGTGCAGAGCCCCGCCCCTTTCTCTGTCCTCTCCCTATCAGTCTCTCGGCTGTCAGGGTGCTCTCTAGCTGCCCAGTGCATGCTGTGTTGCATGACTTTGTCAGATGCATTGTGGTTGGTCTCCTGGTGCACCAGGAGGGCGTGGCATGTTCCTAAAGTGGGTGTGGCTGGATGATGTTGCTTATCACTTGTGCTTTTACAGCTTTCTTTCTTGGCTTTTTTTTCTTGTTTGTTTAGTTTATTTATTGCTTTCCTTGGTGCTTTTGTTTATCTGTTAACTAGGTTTGTTGGAGCATATATTATTATTATTATTATTATTATTATTATTAGTATTATTTTTATTATTATTATGATTAAGCCCCTCGGAAAAGTTACTTGTTTAAGTACAGTTTTGTAGTTACAGGACAAGAACCAATAAGGGTCTCTGTACATAAGTGAATTGTTCAAGTGTTTCCCATTTCTTGAAAGGCGTATGAGCCATATAATGCTTTACATTCACGGAAAAATTGGGAAAATTCCGGTTGTAGACCCATTTCTGCGCTTGATGCATTAGAGTATTAATAGAAAGTTATTAGGATATTAAAGAAAGACCTCTTATTTGAAGAAATTGAACAGTATTGTCAAAACTTTACAAGAAATAACAAGTTCAAGATGCGACCAAAGTAATTCAGAGTGAGTTTGGTGTGAAACGCTTCTTTAGAATAAGATTTTGCGGGAAAAAATGCACTGACTAGCTAAGTAGATTACACTGAACATTGTATTTTAATATCCAGCAAACAAGAAGTGTAAATTGCAATGTGTCCGTTAATTTGACCATATGATTACTAATAGTATTATTTATCTAGCTACTACTAGTAATGTTGATGGTTGGTTCCTTCTTTTCATTTTTAAGTGTATCCCCAACTTCTTACACTTAAAAACTGATTCCTGGGCGGAAAATAAGTGGGAATATCAGCAATATTTGGAAAAACGAACTATAACTAGTTGGAAAGGCAGTTTAGAGAAGAAAATTGAGATGGAAAATGGGTGAAAAACATATGTATGTGGGTTGAGTTACATACCGCAACCAGCCAGTAGAGGCACTAGACCTGCTTCCATTCAGCACCACTGTAAAAAAAAACAAATTTCACACCAAACCCTCATTCTGATAGACTTTGTTCACTGCTCAATGACTGACTTTTTTATCACGCATTAAAAGAAGAAATCAAAATGCCCTTGATAATAGAAGAACCATTCGTTTTCGAACAGTAGTTTATCGAGATTTCTCTAATCGTTTTTTGTTGTAGTTTTAGCTTTGAAGGACCAGAAAGACCCAAACGAGGTGCAAAACGATTATTTAGGGTTCGTTTTTAATTTTTTGGAAATAAAATACTATATCTAATTTATGAATGCTATCAGCAGGAGGGAGGGAAAGGCTAAAGCACTGCTGCTTTTGGAGTGGACTTGAATCTGCAGAGTCATTGCTTGCGGTTTGATGACTCCAGGTCCTCTCCTTTAATAACCGGCCTTTTTGATTTTGAGTTGGCTTTATTTTTAATCCTTGGTTTTTAAATTTGAGTTTCCTGTTTGTATATTTGAGGATTAAGAATCGATGACAGATTCCCGTATCTGTTCCCAAGCATGAGTGTTGTTTAAAAAGTCCTTAAAAAAAAAGAAAAAGCGTAAAGAGAATCAATGTGAAGTTCTTAACTCTCCAAACGATTATCTCTAGTTGGGGGAGTGCGAGTGTTGTGTTGTGAGGCTCTATTCGTGATCAGTGAGTATTTCATGTTTACGTGTTCATCCCATGTGCCCTCCTTTTCTCCAACGCCCATTTGGAACCCCTTCCTCATGACTTTTGGTTCTGCGCTGAAAACATGTATACGTTTTCTCTCTAAAAGCTGCAATAAATCACAGCTGTTCATGCTACTTTTCGCAGCCTGTCGCTAACAAATACTGCTTTTCAACAGTGAACAGGCTGTTAGAAGGCTTACGGTCTAAACGACTGTAACATGCATTCGCTGATCATCAACCATCTTTAACTCAACTATAACTGAATATCGGTATTTGCCATCTTTAGAGCATATATATTTATATTTTTGCCTTGGAATTGAATGTCCTATATTGCTAATGTACATCATTATTTGTTTAATAAGTTAAATAATGTAATGTAGAAGTTTAATTCCTGTCAGTTGATTCCTTCTGGGTACAACTATCTTTTTGACGTGAGTGCATATAGATATTAATAATCCAAAACCACATCAGGTGCATCATCATTATCGTTATGTATAGCTGAATGTTTTATGAATTATAGCTATAATCAACATTATAGCTTTTATAGTCCTCCCCACAGCGGCCTATTGCTTGTAAAAATGGACAGTGTGGCACCGTATTGTATATTACTGGGCGTGGCTCAATCCATCTTTGCTAACTTTATGCACTAAGTTATTGTTGTGTGTGTGTGTGTAAGTATGTGTGAGTGTGTACAGTTTGTTTTCGTTTGTGTGTGTGTATGCAGGGCTGATGCGATTAAAAAATATAAACGATACCCTCAAAATTTTGGAGAGCTGTAATGAGCTCTATCTAGATGGGATTAGTTTCTCACACTTCTACTCTTTAGTGATAAAATCAGTGAGTTTTTAGGCTTTTTTTCTTGGTCACATGACATCGCGGCGTTCAGTAGCTCCTCCATTTCCACTTGCTGCTGTGTTTTTTTTTTTGTATATGGATCTCCATGGAAACCCTGTCGCGCCCAAGGTGTAATTACGGTGCGCGGCAGTGGACAAATATCTATTTTATTAAAGGCGAGGAGATGAAACTCAGAGATGTGTGTCCGGACGGGACTAAAATAACCGGAGGAGCACGAAGTTCAGAGAAAAACAGTAGATAATTCAGCCTGTCATTTTCTCAGAGGACGTCTGAGAAAAACACCTAGATGATCGTTCTGGATGGGAATAAAATCACAGGATATATATCCTAAGTGTATAATTTTTTGTTTTATCTGATCTTTATTTGACAATCTGAACAGTTCATGCTCCTAAACCACATGTTAAAAGAGCAACGCTTCACGTGAAGTTTTGGTTTCGTCTTCTCCAGAGTTCAGGCTGTCTGCTTGGCTTATAACTGATAATGCGATAATTCTATTTGGCTTCCGACATTTGAGCTTTTTCTCGTTATTCTGCCACTAAAACTCTCTCACACCACTGTCTATTTCCCTTTTCTTCACAGCATTTTTCCCTTGTTATTAATGAATTTAGACTTTAGAGTTGCATTGAGTCATAAATTTGGGCCTTTTTTCGCTTTTTATGGTAATTTTTAATTCTTAAACAGAAACGGGTATGTCCTGCTCACGCATTGGCCCTGTATTGTGTGTGTTTGTGTGTATAAACATGTGTGTGTACCTGTATGTGTGTTTTATGTGTGTATGGATTTGGGAGTGTGTGTTAATCTGGATCAGAACGCTGCCTCACAGTCACAGCTTTAAAAGCACACAGCGCTTCTGCCTCACCCCCCAACGCCACCTGCTGCTCCTCACGACCTCCTCCCATCCTCTACCTTCCTCTCCCTCTCTCTTCTTCTCTTCTTCTCTTCTTTATTTCCGTCGTTCAGGATCTAGTTTCCTTTCTTACGGTAAATCCAGCAGCGACACCAATCAATGATGATGATTTATGATGAGTAGAGCTCTTTACCTGGATTAGTTTGTATAAATATGTTTTTATTTCAAACTTTTAGTGATCGCTAGCATGTAGATCAACAGACACACTGAGTGTGTATTAACAGACTAATGGAGTAATACTGTAAAACAGCAAAAACAAAAAATACAGTAAAAACTGTACCTAAATACTAAATTACTGTATCTACTGGAGTATTATTTTACTTCACTATCGTATTTAAATACTAAAATGCTGTATCTGTATGTACTGTAGTATTATTTTTACTTCACTTCTGTATGTAAGTAATGTCCACAGTACTGTACTTTTAATTTTATTACTTCAGTACTACATTTTACAAAAGAATTACTCGCAATACTTAAGTACAAAGATGGAGCCATAACACATTCAGAGCTGCACTAAAACCGAAGGATTTAATAAATAATGCGCACAAGACATTTTGTTTACTTGTTTATTGGGTTTTTTATTTAGAAATAGCCTCCTACAGCCACAGAAAATAAAATATTTTCATAAAATATATGAAAAATACCTTTTCTGTTGAGTTTAATTAGGAAAAATATAGACTACCAGACTAGAAGGAACACATTTATTTAGTAATGCTAATTTAATTGTACTATTTTTTTTGTAATGTTTTATTAAAATAATTAATTAACTAAATCCAGTTCATCATCATTGGTTCGTTGCTCTGTGGTATAATATTGCAATTAATAAATGTCAGTTTTAAGCATTTTCGTTTTTCTTATAATTTGAAAAGCATGAAATATTGTTGTTTTAAGCTTGTGTATATTTCTTCATTTTGGTATATGTATGTTTTTATGTTATGTTTTTTTTCTGTTATTTTGTTTGAATCTTTGATTTGGTGATTGCAGTGGACGAAGGAGGAGAGCCTTCGACAGGCTGCTGTGGCCAATCAGTTTGTTCCTCTCAACACAAACCCTAAAGAGGTCCAGGAGATGCGCAACAAGGTCAGAACCTGTTATTAATTTAGTTCAGTTAGTTTTAAGTTTTACTCTGCAGTTTAGTTTGCGTGTACTTCACACTGATCTGTAGAATGTTGTCAGTAAGAGGTGTTTGTAGGTGTTGTGCCAGAATCTGTGCTGAATGCAGAATCTGATTCCCTTCAAGTCTTGGTTTGTCCTGCAGCAGAGTGAGTATAACTGATTCTCCTGTGATTCTTTTATTAGTGTTTAGAAATAAAGGTTAATCTACAGTTACAGTAGATACAGAATCACCGTGCTTGCACGTCACCAAGCGGAGAGACGGGTTTTTAGCACAACACCTCTTCTCTTCTTTTACCTCTTCTTTTGTTTATGCACCAGTGTCAAACTCAGGCCGTATTTATATTTGGGCCGTGAGACTATATCAAATGTGTATTAGAGCTGGCCTGCCAGTATATAGTGCATTTATCGCTAATTTTACAAATCCCGGAATACTTTGTTAGTGTGTTTTGAGCGTCACTCGAGACCGCCAAGCACCCCCTCCTTTTCTGTTGAATTTCGCTTACTGCTACCAGTCAACTCGGAGAGAAAAATGGAAAACTGGAGCTTTCAGTACCTTTGGGAGGCAGATTGTGTTCATGAATGTATAGAACAGACCTGATTTTTTTTTTTTGCGGAGCCACTGAGGCTGTAACGCAAGAATATAACCAAAGAAAAGACACTTTTAAACCATAGTGAAAGGGACAAAGGGGAAGGAGATGACAAATAGCCTGGTTTTACAGCAGACTATGTTCAATAAAAAGCAAAATCTTACAGTGAGGCTGCTGTTAAGATGCCAGATATCTGGCTTACACCAATGTGCATCAGAGTAAATCAGTGTATAGCTATTATGAGCTTTAACTGATGTTGTCTTTATGCACTTTTTCTCCTCCAAGGCATGGACTATTCATAGTTAAAAGATTGCATTTTTATTTATTTAATCTTATTGTTTTTTTTATTATTTTTATTGTTTTATTGTTGCCCTGTGAAAAATAAGATTTACATTCAAAAGGACATGAAAAGGCTACAGATTTATAATATTAAGCTTTGATTGTTCTAGATTCAGTGTTTTACGCAAAACTAAAATGAGTGCTGTGAATGTTGTTGTGGTTCTCCAGATCCGTGAGCAGAACCTGCAGGACATTAAAACAGCTGGACCTCAGTCTCAGGTGCTCACAGGGGCCGTGGTGGACCGGTCCTTCGTCCAGGTGAGTTCTGATACCTTTTCCCATCACTGCCCACTTCAGCAGAAACACCTATTATACCTTAAAATCCCACTCAGTGAGCTGGTTATTAAAAACCTCTACTTAGAGGCCACTTAATTAGAAACACCTGCTGTATTGTACTTCTACTCACACTGGGCAATTTATTAGGAACACCCATTCCTTGTTACACACACACACACACACACACACACACACACACACACACATTATCATCAAATTCCATGTAAATGCTGTCAGTTTCTCAGTCTTGCATAAACAGCTCTGGAAAAATAAAGAAAGCACTTAAGTTTCTGAATCATTTTATGTTTGAGTAAAATAAACATTGTTTTATTCTATAAACTACAGACAACATTTCTCCCAAATTACAAATAAAAATATCGTCATTTAGAGCATTTATTTACAGAAAATGAGAAATGTCTGAAATAACAAAAAAAAATTATATTCATAAAGAGTTTTAAGAGTTCAGAAATCAATATTTGGTGGAATAATCCTGGTTTTTAATCACAGTTTTTTTTTTCATGCATCTTGCCATCATGTTCTCCTTCACCAGTCTTACACACTGCTTTTGGATAACTTTTTCAAGCAGTTCAGTTTGGTGGTTTGATTGCTTGTGATCATCCATCTTCCTCTTAATTATATTCCAGAGGTTTTCAGTTTGGAAATTTGTAATTTTTCAGTGGTCTCTTTTTTTTTTTTCAGAGCTGTATCTATATACACACTTCTTTCCCTTTAGATTTGCTCAAATACACAATCACTCTCATCTATCATTCTCTCCTCACCCCCCGTTTCTCATTCTGTCCATCATTATTTCTCGTTCTGTAACTGTGATGTTATTCTTTGGCCACAGAGAGCGACTATCTGGCACGTGAGTACAGTCTGAGTGTGAGCTAACTGTGTTAACACCCTCGCCCCCCGCTGCCCGCGGTGCGGCTCATCCGCATTCAGTTTGATCAGTTCTGTGGTGGTATTTTATTTTGATCTCCCTTGGCTTTAACGACTGGCTGTGATCAGGATGACGATTCCTCTGTAAAGTCAAGCAGGTACCACTTTCAGATAGGACTACTCTTATAGATCTATTAATAAACTGTTTAAAATTTGTTTATGAATTCATAATAATTAATAATAAGATAAGATTAATAGAAATAAGATTTTTCCCTATTTTTTCCCCACTTTCTTCCCAATTTATCTGGCCAATTGTCTCACTCATTCAGCTGCTACTCAGCTGTATATCCCCTATCACTAGTGATGCTCCAACCCCAGGAGGGTTAAGAAGACCAGCACACACCTCCTCCGATACATGTGAAGTCAGACTCCGCCTCTGTTTTTTGAGCTGCTGCGCTGATGCTGTAGCATTGCCTAGTAGCATCACAGCGCTAACGCTCGGAGGAAAGCGCAGCGATACTTAAGTTACAGTTTGTACTCAGCAGTCCAGACACCGGTGAGAAGCAGTAGCCAGTAGCGCACAGCCTACTCTCAACCGGAAACAACCGTACAGGACTTTTTTTTTCTTGCCAATTTTTTGGCAGAGTATATGCTC
Source organism: Astyanax mexicanus (assembly GCF_023375975.1). Lineage (NCBI taxonomy): Eukaryota > Metazoa > Chordata > Actinopteri > Characiformes > Acestrorhamphidae > Astyanax > Astyanax mexicanus. The sequence goes on from NC_064424.1 coordinate 47,215,074, forward strand.
TGGGAGGTGAATGTGCTAACCACTAAGTCACCGTGCTATTGACATCACCCTAGGAGAAATGATGATGGGAAACAGCGCCATCTACTGTACCCACCCAGAGAGAGTAAGGACAATTGTGCTCTCTCAGGGCTCCGGCAGCTGATGGCAAGCTGCATGACTGGGATTTGAACCAACGATCTCCTGATCATAGTGGCAGTGACCACTCTGTACCATGTTTGGTAGATTTATGCAAGTTTTATGCAAAAATATCACAAATAAAAATACTTTTCGGTACTCTTTAGTATCGAGACATTTCAGTCAGTGCCTTTTTGGTGTCAAATTTTGATTTTTCGATTTTGTTTTGAGTTAGAGCCGATTATTATTAATAATTAAATCATTAGAGCTTTATAAGAGTAGTCTTTTTGTAAAGTGGTACGCTCCAATGTTCTTCATTCAACATGAAATATGAGTTTGCATGAGTCATGACTGCTACGTTTGCCCTCCAGATGCTAGTCAGACCTGTCGTCAAACTCTGCCCTGTCGTCAAAGTTCTGGCTGTTATACTAATCACTACCCTTCTAATAAAGCTGCCTTTTATCAATTAGAATTAATTATTACATACAGCTGCATTAATTTAAGTGATTAAATAGTTGTGCTTTTAACACGTTAAGTAGTGAATGTGTCCTGATTTAACTGGAATAATTTATAATATCTAATAATTTTATGAAAAAGAAGTAGTCTACTAAATTATTGCCAGCTGATTAATTGATACTCAACCATATGTGGTTTTAAAATTATATACTTGTGGTTCAAACTTGGGTGTTAAAGCAATACAGAATACTTTGTGGGAGTGGGAAGATAGTCTGAGTTGGATCAGATATAAAACTTTTTTAGCTGATGCACAGATTGATTTTAAAATGATAATTTCCACTATTAGCTAATTAATTTAGATGATTTTAATAGTTTTAGTTTTAATACAATAATTCTAGAAGGTTTTTCTTTCTTCTGTGTCCTTCTGTTTTTTAAATCTCCATTCTCTATCTATGTTATATTGTTAACCATGTTTGTAATGTAGTATCGGGATTGTGATAGATGCTGTAAAAATATATACAGTTATTATATAAACACACCTAAAATGATTTAGGTTTGTTATTATTGGTTACAGTGTTGTTAATGTATTTTTGAGTATTATAACACTGGGGGGGGGGTGGAGCTGTTTAGGGATGTTTGTGCTCTTTTGTGCTTTCTGATGTTTTTGCAGTGATTTTGCTAAAGAATCCAAAATAGAGCCAACGAAATCCAAAATATCTAGATATAGTAGAGAACAGAGTTTAGAAAACAGCTCTTTGTGTGCAGTAAATATAAGGGTGTTTTCACACCAGTCATTTTTAGTCAGGCTGAAATGGATTCTGGTTTGTTTGTAGTTTTAATTTGGTTCGATTGAGCAGGTGTGAAAACAGTAATTGCAATTGGGTGCAGATCAAAACAACCGGTTTGTTTGTGGTGAGAACGTGATCCGGTCTCAATCTGACCCAGATATCAAATATATTACTTTTATTTGAGCTAAACTGCTGACAAGTTTAATAGTTATGATATATCTGATATATTAGCCAAAGAACGCTAATTACCACAGCTATAAATAAACGCTGTCTCTGCTGCTCCATGCTGTTTACACACTGTTTACACACTGAGCGTGGTCTGTGCTGCGTTCACTGCTCATAGCCGCGTTTACTGCGTGTAAATCTGCGCTGCACATGCTGTGAGCTGACCGTGAGCAGAGGGTTGTGAAGGTAGAGGTGTTGTGTGTGGTTTGACTAGCATATATCTGAGTTCTGGTGGTGCAGTGCATGACCCGACCCGTTCAGCAGCTGTCTGGCTTCAGTCTGTCCCATTCGCTTGTTTGGGTGAAGGTCTGTGCATGTTTATGGAGCATTTGTGTGTGTATATATACATTGTGTGAATGCAAGTGTGTGTGAGACTGTGGTATTGCGTTATTATATGTCAGTCCTGTAATATATATTTTATATTGCTGCACTAAAAACACCTTAGACTATACACAGTACAGTACTTTGCAGATATAGGCTGTATCCTATACAGTAGCATATATAGCTGTTTAGGTTACATACTAATGGTGTAGAGATGCACTCTACTCACGTTTTAATTCAATTTGATTCGATTCACAATTCAGGATTCAAGAGTCACAAATCAAAATTTGTGACTTTTTCTTCTTTTTGTTAAATAATTAAAATGCATCCTTGTGTAATGACTCCCTGTACTGTTCTGTTTTACTTCTCAATGAATTCTCATTTTATTTAGGCAATCTAGAGTTAAATTATCATTGTCAAAGCAGACAGTAACACAGAAAATAGCGTTTGTTACTCTTTTAAAGACACATGAAAACCTATTTAAGTAAAGTTTTTTAATTTTTGTGATTACTTTTTACTTTAATTTGGCTTAATTTTCAATTCAGACATTTTTTTCATATTTTTCGCACTTTGCTTACGCCCACTGTACACAATGTAACTGCATATTATTTCATAAACAGAACATGGAATCGTATGTTCTTATGATGCACATTGTCAAATTTGTCCATCGCATACACTGTAAGATAAATAATGTGAGAAATATCGGGAGCAGGGCGTGTGCATATACTGTACAATAAGATGATAAAGGATTTATTGTAAAAGACCAGTAACAACAGACAGAGTATATTACAAATGAAACATGTAGTGTCCTTTAACAATAGTTTGCTTTCATTTGTACGAGTGTCTGTTACATACGTGTGAGTGTGCGAGTGTGCGAGAGGGGCCTGGTTGTGCACTGCTGATGTGGTTTACTGTTGCAGGACGCTCCTCTGTCTGACTGTTTGGAGTCTCTCGATGGTCTTGACCTCTCAGACAGCTATAGTCCTGCTAGGTCTTTTAGAAAGGTACATCCTGCTGTATAGAATCATCCAATCAAATCCATTGCTTCTACAAACCACACCCAGCATCTCCTCCCATTTATACTGTTGTCTGTTTATCACAGAGTCGGGCTGATAACCTGTTAAAGGAGAACTACGGTGTGAAATGGACTTGTGTTGTATTAAAACATGATAAAGTGTACCAACTTCTGTTGAATATTCCACTTTATTGATCCCCTCCGAATTCCTAAATACAGCGCTTTTAGCCGATGCTCCCAACAGACTTACAATAGGGGCATAAAGTTAAACGTTTTAAGAAATGGCTATGATACGCTTTTAACAAGCTTAAAGTAGCTCCACACTTCATGTGTAGAGCAATAATTAACTGACGAGCACAAACGAAACTACAGCTGATAAGTCATATCAATACTCGCATTAGTTTTAAATTGGTAACTCTATGCCCCCATCAGTAGTATTGTAAACCTGTTGGAAGCATCGGCTAAAAGTGCTGTATTTGAGAATGCAGGGGGGAGAACAGAGGTGGAGACTATTTGACAAAAGTTCGTACTTAATATCACGTTTTACTACAACACAAGTACATTTCACACCAGATTTCTCCTTTAATAGGATGTCCACAGGTCTTAAAAGTGTCTTAAGAATGTCTTAAAAGCTTGAAGCAATTAAAATGGCTGTTATCCATCTATAAAAAATGTCTTTAAAAAATGTCACAGACAATTAATACAATTTTTCTTTTTTATATTCATGCATAGCATTTTACAATTTTGTTTGTTTAAGGTTAGTTATTAATAGTTATTGTTCAGAAAATACAGGAATCAGAGGAACCGCAAGAGTGAATATTAAATTTAATGATAATATTCCTGATAAAGGATTGTAACCATAAATTGTTATTGTAAATACTGTAAATATTACCTACCGTAATAGAAATAACGCACTACTTCTCCTACTTTAACTTTCTACTGTGTATAACAAAATAATAATCTGTGCATCTGCTGGTTAAATGTTTTCTTTCTTCTTTCTCTGTGTTTGTTTTTGTTTCTTTCTTTATTTTTATTTTTTAAAATCATTTGCCATCATTTTAAATAAAATTAACCTTGTAAGACAATCTTTCTACCGAGAAAAGAATATAAAAGACCTTTTTGGAATATAAAAAACCCACCAGGGAAGATTTTAAGGTTCCTATCACATTTTAACCTCAAACATCTAATTAAATACATATGTAGAGGGTTATTTGCCTTATCAGGTTAGAAGCTTTAACAAATTTGCTCTGACTGGATATATAAAACCAGGTGTATGCCACAAATAGCCAGATATGTTCTGAAGTGGCAATAAAACCCCAACAACCAACCAACTAACCAACCAAATGATATTTCGAGCTATTTTTATTTTTGTTACACTATATAGTCTATTTATTAGATTTAATGAGTTTCTATAAGGAGCTTTTAGAGCTTCAGATGTTTTCTCTCCATTCACCACCACTGTACACTATTTTAATTCTGACGTATCGCAAGAATTTCTCTTTAAAATCATAGATAAAGTTATATTTACAGTGGTATTTTTCACCGCTCTGACCCGTATTGTATTTTTTTGTCTCTGGGCTGCAGGGGGAGCTCGTGACGGCCTCTAAAGCCATCATAGAGAAGGAGTACCAGCCTCGCGTGATCGTCAGCAAGACTGGACCAAACCCCTTCACCAAACTCACCGACCAGGAGCTGGAGGAGTACCGCAAAGAGGTGGAGCTCAAACAGAAGGGCCCAGACGGTAAGACTTCAAATCTGGGGAGTGTAAAAGTGGTCTTATTGCTGATAGATGGTGTAAAGTTGAAGTTGAAGCTCTTTTTGAGTTCATGATCTTTTAGTCCTGTGCTGAAGGTGTTCTGTGGTCTGAGCTGTTTAGACGTAAGCCTTATTTTAACTTCTTTTATTTAGTTTCCTTTATAATGGTACACTAAAGTTGTGTGTGATGGATCTTCATCTTCTATATCAGGGGATCTCAACTGGTCTTAGCCCAGGACCCACATTTAAAAAAAAAAAAAAAAAATTATGGTCATTAGGTTCAACCCTTTTTATTTATTTATTTTTTTTAATTTATTTTTTTATATATAGAATACTAACCAAACAAAACCTATTTAAACATACATATGCAGGCAAAGTGAATTTAAAAGCGTGTTTTTATTAAAGAAACTGAGGAGGAACATGACATCTACATGCATAACAGTTACTAGAAAATATCAAAACTGCACAAAGTACATTAGTAAAAAAAAAAAAAAAAAACTTTTTTTTTCTTCCTCCCAACATAAAAGAAAGTACAAAATCAGATGAGCATTAATTATTTTTTATTTTATTTTTATCAAGCTGGTTTATCCGGTTTTGTTAAAACTACATGCAGTCTTTGCGCTCTCTGCAGTCGTTTTAGTTGTTTAGATAAAATGGTAAAATTGGGGGCAGGTTTTAAGGTTTTAAAGCCTAGTTTTAGAAGCATGAAGTAAAAAAAAAATTAACAAGCTCACTATATTCTTAGAAGCAGTGTATCTAATATTTATTTTGCTGTAATTTACTTCAAATGGTTAAATGGCTTGTTTGCAGTTTATGTGCAGCTCTAAATATATGCTACACTTTAGTTTTGTGGTTGTCGTTGTTACAAAGCCCTATTTTTGTTTTATGTACTTTATTACATTATTATTCCTTTACACAAAATCAGAGTCTTTGTAAATTGCTGATTACGAAGTAGACAAACATTTATAGATTTTATAGATACTAATATTTATTTTTCAGTATTATTTTAGGGCCTATGGTTTCACACATGGTTGTAAAGTGACTGTACAGATCAGTAGCGCCCCCCGCAGGTTTGGACAGAAACTGTTGTTGCTTCCAGTGCAGGTTGAGGAGTCCGTCAGTGTTCCCACCCTCTCCACCTCCTCAGATCACAATTCAGAGGAGCTGCGCCCCCCGGCAGCTCCCCTTTCCTCCGCTGCCCCCTGCCGAAGCGCCGGGTCAGGTGCCGGGTCAGGTGCCGGGTCAGGGAGGGTCAGCCCCTCTCCTCCGGAGTCCCCACATAAGGAGTTTCACAGCGCTGTGCTGAAAGCCCTCAGCGTCGCCCCAGAGCTCTCTGGGTCGGCTGATCCGGGTTCCAACAGCGAAGCTACAGGTATCCTGGAGCCCCGCCCCCTCCTGACATCACCAAGCGCCCGTCCTGCTCACTGCAGGCTCCTCCCTCTCTCTCTCTGTGTGGGGATTCCCTCTGCTATCGCTTTCTTCACCTGGTTCCCCTGTTTTTACATCTTCACATGTGCTCTCTCTCTCTCGGTGATCGGCTCTGTCTGTGTGCTCTTACCCTTCCCCAGCTTACCCTTCCCCAAACAGCTTATCAAACGATCAGAATTAAACTTAAAGGAATATTTAACCCATAGGAATTAGCATTAGCTCTGCTGCTAACAGAAACTAAATGCTAGTTGGAAGTTGCTTGTCACTGCTGTCAAACAAATATCTTATTTTAAAGAGGCACTAAACCCTAAATCATATTTTTTTTCCCATTATTAGCTGAAATATGTTTCTTTCGAAGTAATAAAACCTACTACTCATGCTTAAAATTTGTATAGACATTTCCTAAGCTTTAAAAACACTTTTACTGTGGTAATTTCTGCCTCTGCAGCGCCCTCTCAGTTTCAACTGTGATATAGGCGAGGACCTAAAATAAGCAAATCAGTCAATCAATACATGGCTGCATCTCAGCCAATTAGCTCTCCCTCCTGACCCACCCCTAAACCCATACATCACCCACTGCCCCTCCCAAACTACTCCTCAACAATAAGTAGGGATGTAACGATACACTTTGTTTACGGTTCGAGTTGATTCAACTCACGATATTTTAAGCAGATTCGGAACAAGCTACTGTCTTAATTAAGCACTTAATTTAGGTTTTTCCATTTTTGGTGACTTTAATTTACTTTAATTAATCTGCATTAAAATTAAATTAAAATATTGTATTTTTCGATTTACTAAGTTCCACATGGAAAGAACGAGTTTGAGGCGAGGCAGGGCAACGGGAGATCCATAACTAACACTTTTAGGAGGCTCCAACTAAAAGATAATACTCTAATTGGCTGTTGATTGGCTTTAAAAAGTAACTGACAAAAAATAAAAAAGCAGTTGCGTGATTGGCTTTAGTCTCCGCTCTTTGCTCACGCCCACTGTTTCTCTGGCCTGCTCTAGTGGAATTCTGACCTCTGGTGTTCGAACAATGCAACTGCATGAGATTAGCTATAGATATATAATGTAATTTACTCTTTCTGCAGCATTTTTGGGAAAAATATTCCTTTAATCCTGATTTAACCTCTGAATCTCAACAACTGCTGTGTGCGTTTTTTAAGGGCGATAATGAAAGGTGATACGATCACTCCTTCATGAACGTGGTGACTCCTCCCCCTCCTGTAACTGGTGTGTTTGTGACTAATAAAGGAGTCTGTGGTGTTTCCAGTGGAAACCCCTACCTGCACTGAATTTACTCACCTGTGTGGTTCCTCCAGCTCCATCTGAGGTGAAGGTGGGGTCTCGGCTCATCTGGTCCTGATTCTCTCTCTCTCTGAGCATAATCCTGTGCTGTGTCCTGCTGTGTGCTGTCCTGAGTGGATACTGGTTTTACTTTTGGTGCAGCTGCTTCAAGATTTAAATCATTTTGATTGAATCTTTGATTAACTTGATCGTTTGTGACTTTCTGAAGATTGAAGCCGATATTTGTCTCTTTTTTATGCTTTAAAAGCTAATGAAATTAGTCAGAATCAGTTGCTGTATGAAAGCATGTATCTAAAATGCCTCTTAATAGAAAGCTGCAGTATAATGCAGCATAACTCCGACCATCTTATTCTTCTCCTCCAAAATGTTCTTTATCTCTAGTTTCTAATTCCAAAAGTTAGTTTTCCCTGTGCTAATACTGTCACATTTTATATACCTAAAAATCTGTTTAAAAATTCTTCTTCAGTATTGCTATATTGATTTTTTTATTATTATTTTTTTTTATTTTGTTACATTAATATTCTTTTATTCTTTTATTATTGTTCGTGAAATAGACAAAAGTTTTTCTTTCTACTGAATAGATAGTCTCTGCACTTTGTTCACGCCCACTGGTTCTCTGGCCTTTTTCACTTTCTGATGTAATTCAAATCATAAATTGAACCGATATGAAATTGTCTTCACTTCTTTCTTCTTTTCTTCTGAGCAGACTTTAAATTCGACCACATTGTCGACATTTATGGCTTTATTTCTATAGAAGGGAAGATAAAGAACTGTTCATGCTTTTATACAGTCACTGAACTGAACTAATGGTCTCCTCTTATGAAGATCATGAAGATCAAACCTGTGATTTATCTGATTTAACTTAAAATAATCTTCTCTTTCCCCCCATTTAGATCCATCACTGGAAGCTGAGGAGGTGGGAAAAGCCCAGAGCCCCACCCAAACTCCGCCCAGCACCCCAGTCCGAGTAGAAGAAGGTAGGTTAATCCAGGTGGTCCAGGTTCTTCCAAAAGCATGTAATCCCCGACTGTATATTTGGTGTGCCACAGGGGTTGGTTCGAGGAACGCTGCAGTTCTTGTCTTTGTCTCTATCGATGTGGTCTTTAACAAATGTGGACATTTTCTTGCTGTTTGTTTGGGATGTAATAAGAGGCCAAGAGGATCATTGGATAACCAATGGTGATTTTTTGTTGTTTTTGTTTATGATTTGGCTCTTTTTTTCTGATAATTGGGTACAAAAATGTCAGTGATTTAATATTTAAACCTGAAACTCCACAAAAATAAAACTTTGCATACCAATATCAATGAAAACTGTTAAAATTTACCTTATTTTATTTCTTTTTTTTTAAGTTTACCTCTTGGCCTTTATTACTTTGGATTACACCAGAGGTCTGAGAATATCACACTTAATAGTCAAATAAATTGTACTTAGTAATAAACATTAGGGCTGGGCGGTATAGCGGTAATATATCAGGCTATTTTACCTTGATTTGCCAAATTTCTCCTGTGTATTTATCTAATACATTTTAGCCCCTGTTTGGAGCTGTGACTCTCGAAAACGAGTCTCTGACCCACCGTAATTTAGCAATGTGCTAACGTGTAATACGTTTTAATTTAAGACAAAGCGTCTAAATTTAAGATTTAAGATTCTGCAAGATTTGCCCTAAAAACACTTGAAAACACTCCTTAAATCATCTGCTCTCAAGATTGAAGCTTTGTCTTCTTAATGTGTGCAATTTGAGCCTCAATTAGCAAGCTAGCTAGCTAGCTCTAGCTTGGTCTATGTTGTGTAGATCATGCTTGATTGCATTACATTTATAGAAATTAAACAGTTAGCTTTAGAAAGCCATGCTAAAAAGGCTAGAAGACACAATACTCAAGTCAGTCAACAGCAGCAACACTGAGCTTTCTTATACTCCATGGATATGTAATTGGATTGAGGCTAGCAACACAAATAACATGGAAAAAAAACTTTAATTTTTAGCTTTTAGTTCATCCAACAGCAGTCGCTTGGCTTCACCCTCTCAGACATGAGACTTTATGATCAGTACTCAGCTCACTGAGCTGGAAAAACATGTAGTTTTAGCCAATCCCATTCTTATCTTAGGGTATTTTCACCCCAGCATTTTTTGCTTCTGTTAAAACGGGACTCTGGTTGGTTTGTTCTCTTTGTCCGTTTAGTTTCAGCAGGTATAAAATCTATAATCATACTCTGGTTCGCTTGTGGTTAGACCATGATCTGGTCTTGATCCGACCCAACAATCTATATTCTGCTGTTATAAGCTAAACTGACGCTGTTTTTAATACGATATATCAGCCAGATAAGGCTAATTACCACAGCTATGAATAAATGCTGTCTCTGCTGCTGCTCCATGGTGTTTACACATGGAATACAGTATGTGCAGCGTTCACTGCTCGCACCCGCGCAACTCCGTTTTTTACTGTGATTAAACACGAACATTTATTTTAAAGAGTGTTTTTAAAAGTGTGCACAGTGATCACTTTAGACTGTGACCCTGTAACTTTGTGTTTTAAGTATTTTTAATATAGTTTTCAATAGTTTTTCACACTTAAAGAGGACATTTGCACAGCTTACTCAAATCCCTTCCCTTCTCCCGGTAATACAGTATACTATAAAAGTAGATACCTCTCAGCCCTAATACATATTACTACAGTAAATGTTTTTAAATGAGAGTTATGTATATCTCACAGCGATACAGTAGTATGACTCTGTGATTGTTTGTTTAGGACAATCGCTCAGAGCTGTGAGGTACGAGGTGTAATCTGATCACTGGACGTTTCTCATTCACTCTTCATACTCATTCTCTCTGGGGTCTTTCCGAGAATGGCTTTAACCCCATTCTGTTTCTTCTGGTGGTCTGTTTTCTGTCTTGTTTGGTCTTTTCTTTGTTTTTCTCTGTCTTTTAAGTTAACACGGTGGCTGTGATTTGACCTGCATAGATATTTTTTTCTACTTGTGCTTTTTCTTCTTCGTGGCTGCGTTACACTCAGGAGATGGAAATGCAAAAGAGTACCTGTTGCCATAGTAAGTACAGTGTCCCCGCCCCCTCAGCTCCTCTTCACCTCCATGCTTGTGTTCTCCTCCTCCTCCTCCTCCTCCTCTTCTTCCTCTCGCTGCATGGCCTCGTCTCGCTCTGTCTCTCAGCTCTAACTCATCTGCTTTATCTCCTCGCTCTCTAGTCTCGCCTCCAACTTCAGTCCTGTAGATTCTCTCCTGTTCGCTGGAGTCGTCTCAGATCTTCTATCAGTTTCTCACCAGCTTTTGGAGTCCAAGGTCACTGTTACACAGTATATAGACTACTAGACATGTGTGTGGGCAAGAAAATTACCGTACCATATAATATACAAACAATACAGGAGTTACGATTCTAAATAAAGCAATATATTGCGATTGCATTTATTCAAATATTGTATTTTTCACATTATAAGGTGCACTGCATTATTTTGCATTATTTTTAAAGTCAAACAAGTGCTGGATGATGATCTACACACAGAATTCTCTCCTGAAAACTGTTTATTTGAGTGAGTAAGTGCATAAAGCTTAGATTTCCAGATTTCCACTAAGGCTGGGTGCAGCAGCATTATCATTAGTGACTAACTGCTAGTAAATGCCACCCCAACAGTGCTATACTAAGAAAACTCTGAGTGTTCCGGTAAGCCAAGTCGATATTATCTAGGGGTTCGTCCATGTAGCTTGTTTTAACACTGTAAACGTGAAGGCTACAGTCCGACATAATCAACTCTAAATGGCGAAAGAGTTAACACGCTTAGCGCGTTTAGTTGTTAATGCTAAAGCTGCTCTAGCAGTGCTAGCCGAGGTTAGCAGCAGGCTACAGGCCGATAATACTCACCTCTGAATGGCAGAAGAGCTAGCACTTAGCATGGTTAGCAGCTAATGCTAATATTGCTGGAGAACTAAACTATAACCCTGTACTTCAGCAGAGTGGCTTTTTTTACTACTCCTTAATACCTGACTGATAGAATTCATACATAATCATAAGGATGATAAGGAGCTCTGATGATTTTTGGGGAAATTAAAGGATTTTAAGTGCAGCTTATAGTGCAAAAAATATGGAAACTTAAGTGCAATGCTGCCATCTGCTGTCTGATACTAAAATTTACATGAAAACTAAAAATTAAATATTTAAACTATGAATCGATACAATATTGCAAACTATAATGTATTGCAATACTTTGATATATTTTCGATATGTTCTTACGTCCCCTACTTTAAAACAGAACAGGCCTCTGTTTTGCCATTAAGAGGAAATTCAAATCATATAGAGGTTATTTTTGCGACGTCTAAAAAAAAAACACTTTTACAGAAAAAAATCAAAGATTACTTGGAAGATTTTTAGGCAGATGACACTGCTGTGGAGATACATGAATGATGAACAAAAGCACGAGCAGAACTATGGTCTATTTATAGATGCATTAAAAGAATCTGAATTAGGTTTGGAGCCTGCTCTCTTTAAAATGTGCCTTATTTATGCATTTAATCAAAATAATAATTCTTGGTTATTTTCTACATATATAAAAATGCATCAGAAGTGCTTGTGTTAATTGGAGATTAGATGAACCATATAAACATAATTATAACTGGAGTATTTCCTTAAAGATGCTCGCATCCAGAACGCTAAATCAGATTATTTAAAAAAAATATATATATATATAAAATTAAAAGTGAAATAACTGATCGGAGCATCTTGAGATCATTCCAGCAGCAAAAGCTCATCCTAGAAGCTTCTAGACTCTCCTGCTTTCTGAACCTCTGAGATTAACAGATAACGTGGACGTGTTTCTATAGATACTTTAGAGCAGGTAAAGTATGATCATAGTGTTTCTGATCTGATCCAGGATGAACATCCTGTCCAGGTACTTATTTATGGTATTTATTATTCTCTTGTTTATGGCTTTTGCTCTGTTTTTCTCTATTATAAATGCTGGTTTGAGCTTTGGCAGGTTTGAAAGCTGTGTTTAGCGCTGTGGATTCTGAGTTACGTGTCTTTATTTAAGTGTGTGTGTGTGTGTGTGTGTGTGTGGTTTTGATGAAGAGTATTTGTCAGCAGGTCTGACTGTCGACTTTTTAAATGTGTTTATATGTGTACATATATTAGTGCATCTCGAAAAATAAGAAGAATATAAAGTAACTTTTTAATGATATTCTATTTTTTCGAGATGTTCTAGTATAGTATAGTAATCTATATATATATATGTGTGTGTCCTGAGGGTTGATACTTGTTCTTTGTTATTTATTTGCATGGATGTTTTAATTGCAGTAGTGGTTGATTTTGGCTGTGCAGTGCCTGTGTGGTGAATTATCCTGTTCAGACAGGTTTCAGCTCATGAATTTGTTCTTATTTAAGTTCATATTTATATTTATAAAGTTTGGTTTGATGACTATTTCAAATCGTTTAAATTGTGGGCTTGAATCTATTATCTATGAAAGTTTAACTTTTTGAATGGTATTATGGAAATGAATTAACTTTTTCATGATATTTTAATTTTTTTTTAAATGTGTCTGTATTTAAAGGGCTGTTTGGGTACTTTTGGACACGTAATGTAAGAATGAAAGCGCTGCTGCTGCTGTTGCCTTTTTTTGCGAGACTAAGCTGAAGCTGAAGGACGTTGAAGGACGTTGAAGGACGTTGTGCTCTCTGAACCCGAGGCTTGCATGGCCTGTGCATAGTATTACATATCATCCGTCCTCTAAAACCTTCCTCTCGTTTCTCTCTCTCTCTCTCTTCCCTATCCCCCTCTCTTCTCCTCTCCTGCAGAGGCGCAGCAGGACCGGACCCCTAAAGACGACAGTGACGCCGCCACCCTGAGACAGACCCTCCCCGACCTGACCCCCGACGACCCCTCCGAAGCCGCCGCCTCCGCCGCCACCCTGCTGCCCACAGAAGAAGCTGCCCCGGCTCCCGTCGAGCCGCCCGCCCACCCGGCCGGGGAGGAGCCTGCCGCGGCCGACGATGCCGCGGGCGACCAGGGCAGCGACGAGTCCCCCAACAAATCCCCCTCCAAGAAGAAGAAGAAGTTCCGCACCCCTTCATTTCTTAAGAAAAACAAAAAGAAGACGGAGACCTAGAGAGACGCTCTCCTAGGAAGAAACGGCATCCGATTGATTTCCCTTTTTTATTTTCCTTTTTATATATATATATTATATATATAAATATATTTGTTGGCTTATGTTGTGTTCACCTGTAGTTTGTGCCAATTATCTTTTTTTTTTTTTTCTTAATTGTAATGATTTGCTTTTATTATTTTGCGTTTTTAACAGTTGCTTTTTTTTAGTGTGGCGAGTGACTGTGTCCTGTTCGGTAAAGTTGCGTAAGTTGCATAAAGTGTGGCTTTAATCACGCATGATGAACGCATCGGCAAATGCGTCGGCCCACACTCCAGAAGAGTTTTATTTTATCTCTCTGTTTTTATAAGAAAAGAAAAGAAAAGACTAAACCAAACTTTAAAAGAAAAAAACGACTAAACTTAAAACTAAAATAACCACTAGAATGTATTGGGAATATTTTAAAATGTATCAGAAGCTGCATTCACACAGCCGATAAACTTAGCCGATAAAAATGTGCGTGTAAGATGAATCTGATACACAGCGACAGTGCATGAAGTTGAACAGCAAGATCAGAATTTATTTTATGAGATTTTATGTTAAAGAGAAAAGGGAAAAATGGATGTAGGTACAAGAAAAAATGAACAACAGCAGGGAGTATAGGCTTCAGTGGCAGTGAATAGTAAATTATAGACTCATGTTTCAGTTCAGACTCAGTTGGAAGGCTTTTAGCACTGATGCTTTGTGCTTAAATAAAGTTTAAAAGGAAGTGAAGCTGAGATTGGCTGAATAAATGTGTTTTCTATGAAAAGCCCAGCTTTCAGTTACTGGAGCTCCTCTATAACTCCTGTGATGCTGGAAAAGCATAATGCACAATGTTCAGACAAATGGAACAGATGTAAGTCACTTTTTAAAAAGAAATAAAAGATCAGATTTGGGCTGATTTTACCTGCTGTGTGAACGTAGCCTAAGTGTCTTTAAAAAAATGAAGAAATATAATATGGAAAAAAAAATAATCTAGCAGCAAGATTTAAAACCTGAAATCTGCATGGTGCTAAATTGTCTAACCCTCACGTCCACGTGCTTCATCATTTCTGAACAGGTGACGGCCTAATCTGCGAGGCTTTGTTGAAATGCAATACAGTGCTACAGGTTACGATCGTACCATGCTAAATGAAACTTGTTAAAAGTGGGGAAAAAATGTTAAAAGTGGAAATCTGCCCATTTTTAAATAGGAATTTCCTAAAACTTGAGATGTTAAAACAGTCAGAGTGGATATAGAGTGTGTAAAGATCTGTTCTATTAAATTGTTCACAGTAGTGGTGAAAATTAAAAGACATGCCCTAAATGATATCCTTGCTAAAACACAGACATGCCAAAAGTCACGGGACAGCAGTATGTTATTTGTTATTGGGTGCCAGACAGATGAGACGGACGATTGTGAGCGGCAGCGTCTTGAAAAAGAAGAAATCCATACTAGTTGTTTGACCTGTGAATATTTGGCTTGTCCAGTATAAAAATCTAAATGTCCACTTTACAACTTTTTCTCATTCTTTTTTCTTTCTTTACTTTTATTATTTTCTATATTTTGTATTAATATTAAATATATTACTATGAGACTAATAAGGAACTTGGATTTGGAAATATATATAGTAAACATAGTAAACCCAGTAATGCAGACTTGAGGAGATTATGGAGGACACAACCATTTTTCCCCATCTTTATTTACTATGTAATTCCATTATATGTGTTCATTCATAGTTCTGATCTCGTCTATATTAATCTATTATGTAGAAAATAATTAAAAAAAAGAGAATTCAAACAAAATGTTATTAGGAAACAAACTGTTTGGATAGTAAATAAACTTCTTCATTTCTATATGTGTGTTAGAGCTGCAGGGCAATATGACAATATTGCATCATGTTTTTATAAATGTTTTAGTACAGAGAGTGTAGCTAAATTAAAGCTGTTAAATTGGATGGTTTTCAGCTAAAATAAAAGTAATAAAAATCACTGAACTGTGCATGAAAGAGTTTTATAATAGCATTTTTTTAAAGACTCTCTCACAGCTGATGCTCTTTCTCTGTGTGTGAAAACACTGCGATAAATATCTCGTATTCTAAAAAAACGTCTTTTAAATATCGTGATATAATAATTTTAGCGTATCGCCCGGCTCTAGTGTGGGTTAGTCGTGGCAATGCCTCTGTTCTGAACATTTCTCTACACACTGAACTCCACTCTGACCCGCTGTGTTAAAACTGAATGAACTCAATTCTGCTGAAACAGTAAAAAAGCTCAGTTGAGTTTAACTCTATAAGGTTTGAGTTTGAGTGAGATCAGACAGGCAGAGGATTGAGTCTTCAGAAGAGATCAGTTTGAACATTAGTTCTGATGTCCGACTCTGTAGGTGAGCTAGTCTGTAGAGGAGGGTGTTTTATTGCAGTCAGCAGCAGCGTATAAACTTATTTTTATTAAACTGTTTATAAATCTGTTTATTTTAGCGCAGGATCTGAATTAACTATAAAATGTCTGTTTGCTTTTAGTTTTTATTAACAGATGATGATGATCACCACTATCATTGAGTTTATGAAACGTGTTGCACCCAGAACTACATTATTATTATTATTTGTTTTTTTGTCTTCACTTTGACTTCTTATTTTTCCAGTAACACTATAAAATGTCATTACGTATAGCTGAGGCTTTGCTGTTCGTTCATGTTTTACACTGTGCAGAAATGCAATATTTACCACTTCCGATCACCACTTTCCTGTTATTAAAATGAAAAACATGGTTTTATTTTCTTTCTGTGATTTTTATGAATATAAGCAAACCGTTTTGTACTGACTGTGACTTTAATAAGCTCTACCTGAATGGGATTAGTTTCTTAGGGGGACGTCTGTAAAAAATGTTTCACACTTTTACTCAGTGATTAAACTCTTGCCTCTGGACTACAATTGAAAAAACAGGAGGATCAGTGAGTTTTTAGGTTTTTAGGTGTTCAGTAGCTCCTCCATTTCCACTCGCTGTTGTGTTTTAACGTGGATCTCCGTGGAAACCGTGGTGCGTCCAAAGTGTAATTACGGTGCGCGGCAGTGGACAAATATCTATTTTATTAAAGGCGAGGAGACGAAACTCAGAGATGTGGATCCGGACGGGACTAAAATTACCGGAGGAGCACGGAGTTCAGAGAAAAACAGTAGATAATTCAGCCTGTAATTTTCTCAGAGGACGTCTGAGAAAAACACGAACATGATCGTTCTGGACGGGAATAAAATCACAGAGGATAAAAAAAAAAACATAAAAGAGAAAATTACCCAGAACCCCCTGAGAAAATAATCCAGTCCAGATAGGGCTATATACGAACACCTCTGCAATAATAAGCTATTTTATCCCCTAAATGATGTTTCTGAAAACAAATAATAACAAATGAAAGCCTGACGTTCTGGTCCCTGCTATTCATTTATTAATTTATTAATTCCTATATTTATTTATACATTAAGGATTGAAGTCTGTGGCAATTGGATGCCAGATCTTACCCATCATATGAAAACATCACAACACCAAGAGCTGGGAAATATAACGATATTTGAACATATTATATTACATCTTTTTGATAAGCATATATATATATATTTAACCCTGTTATTTTTATTAGTCAGGAAAGGCAGTGGTGTTTAATTATCCAAAAGAGAAACCAAAATAATCCTAACAAGCAGTAAGTATATCTCATTACTAACACCATTAACACTAATTGTTCGATCAATATTTAGTGCAATGGAGTTTCTTACCATTACCATTCCACCAAATATTTATTATTTCTGAACGTTTTATGAATATAAACCTTTCTTTGCGTTATTTGAGGTCTATAAAGTAGCAGTAATGCTAGTGAAACCTGTTGGCCAAAAATCGTTTGCTGTAGAGAAATGGTAACATACAGGTTATTTTTTCTTTGCTTTTTAGAAAAAACCTTAATTCTAACTTCTAAATTTAAATGAATATCATAAACAAATAGTTAAACACTTTAATTCGACGTTTTAGCAGTTCAGCTCCATTTACCCCCATTCATTTATAAAACTTACTTTCGGGCGCCCTCTAGACGTGTGCAGTCAGCGTGCAGTACCAAAACTGACCACTAGAGGCCAGCAGAGATATTTTAGAGAAGTGAGTGCCACTAGAGGGCGCTCCAGAGTGAGTCCAAAATAAATGGGATGATATGGAGCATTTAAGCAAAATCATAGATAATAAATGTTTCTATTTTTATACTAAAAAATGATCCCATTTTCTAAAAAACAGAACTATTTTAAATGTTTCAGGACCACAGACACAATTTAAAAGCTTTTAATTTCCAGTTTTTAAATCAACTTTTTAAATTAACTCTTGCTTACTACGTACGGACAAGCAGCCTCTGATACTGCTTTTAGCTGCCCATTATATTCAGGTATTCAGACAGGATAGACACTAAATAAGCAAGTTAAATAATATAAATTCATGCTAGCATTAATGCTCTTTTCAAAACATGTTTGCTGTAAAAAAAAAAATATATAAATATACAGGTCATTTTCCCATTACTGTTTTAGCTAAATTCTTTATTATACTTTCTAGAATTAAAGGAATACCGTGACTATACTTTTATAGAAGGATAAAAAGGAAATAGAAATAAACAAGTACATATAAAGCATACAAAAAAACAAACACTAACATCCCTCTCCCCTACAACCTTACCCGAATATACAGATAATCAAGCATATAAACAGTAGCTAAATAGCAAAAAAAATAACAATAATAAGTATGTAAAAATGATGCACTTTACATCGAACTTCAGTTTCAACACTCCAGCTACAGAGTATCGGGGAGCTGTAAAATTGCAAAATGTTATATTTTATCGTATTTTATTAAGGTCTCACGCGCCAGGTGTTACCATCGATCCATGCATCCCAAAGGTACTGCGCATGCGCTGGCCAACACAATTTAATTATTTCTCGTGTTTTTTATTTATAATTAATCTGTTTTAGGGGGGTTTACGTGCATTAAACAACCTGGACGCACTGTCACTGCACAAAAGTGTAATTGGAAAGTAATAATTACAATTATTTTCATAACTAAGTACAAAAGCAGTTTGTAAAGAGCTATATTTGCCATAACTTTGCCATGATACACTGATTTATGCAATCCAAATCTAATAATGTACATCTACTGGAATTTCACGGGGTACATGCCCTAAAATAGTGCTTCTTTTGTATTTGTACACGTAAATATACATTAGAGCAGCACGGTTCGACAAGGTAGGACAATTCGACAGAGGCGGTGTAGTGTAATAGGTTCTAATAGAACGTAATATTATATATTTATATATATATATATATATATATATATATATATATATATATATATATATATATATATATATATATATGTATATGTATATGTAATATGTAATAGGAAGTGCAGTACCTAAGCTGACCACTAGGCGCCAGCAAGTTAACGGCGCTGAGGTTAGCGCCTGCGTGATGACGTCAGTGTGCGTGGCGGATCAGCTGACTGCAGTCTGAGGGTGAATTTGGAGAAGATCAACATTAAAACCGGAGGCCGAATTTCAGCTTTAAATCCGGTCAGAGCGCCGCGGGAGAGACATGCTGCTGTAGAGACCCTCACCGGTAAGACCCCGCCGCCGCAGCGCGGATACCCCGCTCACAGAGCCGCTAAACCCGCTCCCAGAGCCGGGCTGCGGGGTACAGAGAGCCGGGGAGCTGCGGAGCGGAGAGCGGATTCAGCCTGATATAATATAGTATAACTAACGCTTATAAATCCTAATATAACCTAATATATATATATATATATATATCTCACCTGCTCCTACAGCCTGACTGATATAATATAGTATAGGATAACTAACGCTAATATATATGGTCAGCTTAGATATATATATATATATATATATATATATATATATATATATATATATATATATATATATATATATATATATATATATATATATATATATAAAACCCACCTCCTGCAGCCAAATGATATGTTATACTAAAGGTTAACTAACGCTAATATAAATCACCTGTTCCTACAGCTATTTGCTCCTAAACACCTGCATCTACACGCTGTATATTCCCTTTAACTCATTAATTAAGCTATTTAGGGGTTAATATGATGTTATTATTAATGTGGGGTTAATTTGGGCTTTAGTGTGCTTCTCCTCTCAGACTCCCAGCTGCCTTTAATCAGCTGCCTAAGTGAATTTTAAGCTCATATAAATCAAATATTATAGTATTTATCACGATTTCCTAACATCTGATGATGTTTCAGCTGCTATTAATGCATTAAATGTACATATTGTCGCATTCTGAGCTCTTATAGACCTGTTTTCCCCTCATAACAAGGTCATTACCTACATGTATTGCTTTATTTTGTTTGTGTTTGTGTTTAATGCTGCTGTGTGTTCAGTTGGACCAATCAGGCGCCCAAGTGAATTTAAGGCTTAGTGCTTGCAGTTGTTGCATGATCTCTAATGAAATTAAAGCTGCTAATATTGTAGTTAAGGGGCATATTTTATGTGTTTAGTGTTTTTTTTTTTGGCTCCAGCTGCTTTTAATCAGGTGCTCAAGTTAATTTAAAGCTCATTTGAAATAAATATTATGATATTTATCACAGTTACATAACGTCTGAATATGTTTAAGCTGCTATTATTGTAGTTAGTGAAAATATTGTTGTAGTCCTGTTTTCCCCTTATATTATGTTAATTACCTACATTTATTGCTGTGTTTTGCCCTCTAAGTTCTTCTAGTTATAGTTAGACCGAGTTGTTGTGGTTTTAATGGAGCTGTGTGTTTGTTGTTCTCGTCTTGTCCATTTTTGGCCCTTTCTGCCTCTAATCAGGTGCCCAAGTGAATTTAAAGCTCAGTGCTGGACGGTGTGAATCAAATATTATAATATTTATCATGGTTTTAAAACATATGATGATGTATAAGCTGCTGTTAATGTAGTAAATGTAGATATTGTCATATTCTGAGCTCCTACAGTTCTGTCAGAGATTTGTTAGCTTGTTTTCCTGTTCTAACAGGTCCGTATCTTTACATTTCTTGCTTTGTTTTGATCTGTTTTCATTATATTTCTGTTTTTGTAGTTAGTGAAAATATTGTTGCATTTTGAGCTTTTATGGTCCTGCATTACTCACGTCTAATTTCTTCCAGTTATAGTTAACATTGAGACCCTAGTTTATTTTGACTGATTTGTTGTGGTTTAATGAAGCTGTGTTTATTTGTGTTCAGTGTGTTTGTCCATTTTTGGCTCCTTCTGGCTCTGCTGAGTGTATTTAAAGTTCATACTGGATGAGATTAATCAAATAATATTAAGATATATAATGGTTATATGATATCTGATGATATTTAAGATGCCATAAATGTAGTTAATGAACATATTATCATGTTCTGAGCACTATCAGACCTGTGAGAGCTTTGTTTGCTTGTTTTCCTCTTTTAACAGACCCATATCTACAGATGATCTGCTTTATTTTTAGGGATGCACCAAATAATCAGTAACTGAAACAACAAAAAAGAAAAGCTTATGTTGTTTGTCTCGAAAAGGGAAGTCATGTAATGTGCTATTTTGGTGTCTGTTTAGATGTTAAAATGTTCTTGTTCAGTGTTCAATAAATAATTGTAAATTGTAGTTTTGTGATTAATAGTGTTCTTCAGATATTGAGATAGAAATGCATGTAGGCTATATTTTTTATTCAGTAAAAAAAGTCAGAAGTGTCAGAATTGTTAGATCTTCAGTCTTTGGACCCATGTTTCATTTTGTTCTCTTTTGGTTTCATTTTGGTACATCCCTATTTATGTCCAGTTATAGCGTTTGTGTGGTTAATTTTTTTTTTTATCAGAAATTGTCATTAATTCATGTTTTTTTTGGCCCTAAATCATTTGTAAATAAGCTGTCGTGGAGTTATAGAGCTGTGTGTTCAGTGTGCTTGTTAATTTCTCACCCCTAAAGACTCTTATTTGTGGCAGACCAAATTCTGTCCTCATTATTTGTTGAGTTTTATGAAAATATTATGATATCTGTTGATATTATAGCTGTTATTAATGTAGTACATGATTTTGTTTCTGTATTCTGAACACTTATAGGCCTGTCAGGAGCAGAAAACAAGCGTAACACGCTCTAACACAACAAATATATTAGGTTTTTTTGCTTTATAGTATTTTATCATGTGCTCTCAATAGAGTAATGTGTAAATATCTTTATATTTGAGTTTGAGGAGATGCTTAGTGTTTGAAAGTCCTTCTACATCACAAGTCCTTTAGGCTAGAGTTATAGTTTTAAAACTCTATAAAATTAATTTAATATAGCTGTTAACTGTAATTGTGAAAAAGTTATAGTAGGACCCAACAATGCCAGCAATGCCATTATTTTCAGACATTGGTCCTGTTCACATTTAGACCCTATTTACACCTGGTATTAATCTGCATTAAATATTTGCCAATTAAAATATTTTTTTCTGTTTATTATATCGTCAATAAATATTATTAAATAAGCTATAAGCTTTTAAATGAATGCAATGATTAAAATGTTCATTTTGGAGCATCTCTATTTAAAAAAAAAATCATAATGCAGTTAGACCCTACAGAACAATGGAATTGTAATTATTAAGAATTTTCAGACATTAAAGAGTTTGTATATGAAATAAATAACACTTGAAATAGACGTTTACATATCCCTAATCAATGAATAACTACAGAAATTAATTAAATTTGAACCATCGATCTGGACGATATATTAAAAATATTGCATCATGATGGTTTAAATAATTTTCACATTATTAGGTATTTATAGCAATATATATATTTTTTTTTACGCACAATTTCCTTTTATTTAAATTCAGGGTTTTTTATTATTACATTTTTGTGTATATATATATATACACACACAATATATACATAATTATATATGTTTGTGACGGGCTTGCATGCAGGTAACTGCTTTAGTGTTTCTGAAAGATCCCCAGAGACTCAGCAGGAATTTCTGGACTGTGTTTTATTGGGCCTAAACCCAATCAAACACTGTTTAAACTAAACTAAACTAAACTAAACTTAACTAAACCCTCTAACTCAATCATCCCTATCTGAACATCCTGTCCCTCACTCTGCTCTGTCTGATTCCTCATTGATTCGTCAGAAAGCGTGCAGATAGACCCACTGCTGAGCTCGTGTTCAGTAGTCTGTCTCTCTGAACAGTGGAGGGATACGGGTCTGAACGCCGCGGCGCTTTTAGTGCAGGAGGGACGTTTTTATTTAGTTCAGAATGGAAATCTCTAAGGTCAGGATGAGACTGGCTTCTTTAGTGAGGATCAAAACTGCGTTTCGGAGGTTTAGGTTTTCCATGAAACGACACAAACTTGTGAGGTAATGTAAGGTCTCTCTTTATCTGTTGGTTTCTGGTGGTTTTACTGGTTTTGGGTAAATATGGATCAAAAACTTTTCTTGATTTGATTATTCTGAGATTAGGTTTGTAAACTTAATGTGAAACAAGTGGGTGCGCATGTAGACTGTTCTGACTGTGGATTCCCTGAGGTCAGCATGTTGGATGGTCTCTTCCCCAGGCTCTTCCCCAGGCTCTTCCCCAGGCTCTTCCCCAGGCTCTTCCCCAGGCTCTTCCCCAGGCTCTTCCCCATTACTGAGGTCATAATGTTGGATGGTCTCCACCCCAAGCTCTTCCCCCAAGCTCTTCCCCCAAGCTCTTCCCCCAAGCTCTTCCCCCAAGCTCTTCCCCCAAGCTCTTCCCCCAAGCTCTTCCCCCAAGCTCAAACTCATTATTGAGGTCATCATCTTGGATGGTCTCCCTCCCCCAAGATCTTTCTCCAAGCTCTTCCCTCAACTCTTCCCCAAGCATTTTGTACTGAGGTCAGCATGTTGGATGGTCACTACCTGACCTCATCCCCAAACTCATCCCCAAACTCATCCCCAAACTCATCCCCAAACTCATCCCCAAACTCATCCCCAAACTCATCCCCAAACTGAGACTGAGGTCAGCATGTTGGATGGTTCCCCCCTCCCCCCCCCCCCCCCAAGCTCTTCCCCAAGCATTTTGTACTGAGGTCACCAGCTCTTCCCCAAACTCATCCCCAATAATTCAGTACTGAGGTCAGCATGTTGGATGGTCACTGTTAACCCCTATGGCTTAGAGTGTGCTGTTTATTAAAGATTGGATAATCCTTTATTATTCAGCAAATAGCGAGGCATTTAGTACAAACAAAGTACTTCACTAATAAAAAAAGTAAATTTAAGTCTTTTAAAAGAGGGAGAAAATGACAAAAAACAAAAAAATGTGCTGTGTATTTATAGTATTCTGTGTATTTATAGTATGCTGTATATTTATCGTATTCTGTGTATTTACCGTATTCTGTGTATTTACCGTATGCTGTGCAGAGAGAGAGTTGTGTAAGGTTGTATTGGATCACAGCTGCTCACTGGTTCAATAGTACTATTCACACGCAATCTCCCGCCTGTCATCAATACGTTATGTAACACAATGGTGTTTAATATGAGTTTGTTCAGTGTGTCTGATCAGCTTTGTGATTGGAGTGATTCTCGTGCTGTAAAATGCTAGTGCCCATTGACTTGCGTTAAGCTAATTGCCATTGATTACCCTGACAAATGATCAGCCTGCTGTAAAATACTGCTCAGTTTTCCATCCAGCTCTGCATCCAGGATTTTTGTTATACTATTATCTGTAGAGTCTGGATGTGTGCTGTAATTATTATTTAGACAGTTATACACTGACTTTTTTCTTCCTGAGGAAATCAGATTGCTTAATAAGCATTTATATAAATTGCTTGGACATTGGACTTGTTGATTGTGATGGGTATTTTTGTGTTTTTTCTTTGTGTTTTTGTGCTGTCCTCTGGGATAAATAAAGTTACTTCATTTAATTTCAGTTCTATTTATTGATGTGTTCTAGTTTTGTGTTCTTATGACTTTAATATTATATCATGCCAGGGTAAATATCATAAACTTAGATTCAGCTAAGTATAGAGACAATATAAGAAATATTGAGTGAAATTAATATTCAGCGTTCTGCAAGTATCTTTAGCCTTTACCAGTACTTTTGCACTTTAACTTAAAAAGTAAAAAGCTTGAGTTGATTCTTCAAGTGTTTTATTAAACCTTAGTATCTATACTTTTACCTGAGAACGTTGAGAAACTGGAATGAAAACGAGCTGAAATGAAATGGGAGTAATGAGGCTATTAATGTAAGGAGTAAAAAGTTCAGATAATTATGTGAAAATTCTCTCTCTCTCTATCTTTTCTTTCTCTTTTAGACTGCAAGAAAACATGTCTGGAAACAGTCTAGTATTACCCATAGTGCTGTGGGGCCGCAATGCTCCCACTCACTGCATCTCCAGCCTTTTGGTGATGGACGACTTGGCCACCATCATCAGCGGCTGCCATGACGGTCAAATCTGCATCTGGGACATGACCCCTGACCTCAAGGTGAAATAATGTTTTGTACTTTGCTTATGTACTCTTAATTTTCCAAATGAAAGTTTTGCTCTTCTCTTCTCTTCTCTCTTTGCTCTTCTCATTTTCTCATTGTGCTCAGAGTCTTCTCCTTATACATGTACGTACTGCTGTATTTGTCAGACTATAAGGCACACCGGATTATAAGGCACACTATCAGTGAATGTCTATTTTCTAGTCTATTTTCATACACAATATGCACCAGATTATAAGGCACATTTTAAGAGACACTAGTTAGGATAAGGCCTACATCGAAAGTGAGCAAGGGTGGCTCCTCTAATTTAAAAATATATATTTTAACTGTTTATTTGGGTGAGTGAAGTGCTTTCATTTATTTACTGTAAACACGCAGACTACAGTCTGATATACTTGCCTCTGACCGGCAAAATAGCTAGCTCTGTGATTAGCGGCTAATGCTAATGCTGCTGCACCCAGCCTTACTGCTGGAGAAACTTCACTGAAAACTAACCCTTACAGCGATGTACTTTAATACCTGACTGATAGAATCCATACATAAGGAGCACCAGATTACAAGGAGCTCTGATGATTTTTGGGAACATTAAAGGATTTTAAGTGCAGCTTATAGTCTGAAAAATACAGTATTTTAATGTACTTCTAATAAATTTTTATGACTTTAACATTTTATTACCTTGAAGCTCATTAAGATGTGTGTTTGTGTTCCGTCACTGTGCAGATTAACCCACGGGCTCTGCTGTTTGGACACACCGCCTCCGTCACCTGTCTGTCCAAGGCCAGCGCCAGCAGTGATAAACAGTACATGGTCAGCGCTTCAGAGAGTGGGTGGGTACACAGGCAGCGCACAGTGTGAAGCTGTGGGCGTTCAGATTAGTGAATATTTGAAGAACAACTTGTACGTGCTGATTAATCTGCATTTAACAGTAGATATGTTTGAATTATATGAGCTGTGTGTTTTGTTTATTGAACAGTATGAATCTGTGTTTGTGTTTTTAATGTATTATTGTAGGAAGATGTGTGTTTGTTTACAGTTTTAGCTATAAATAGTCATTTTCCTGTAACTGTGATGTTTTGCAGGGAGATGTGTCTGTGGGATGTGAATGATGGCCGCTGTATTGAGTTTACTAAGCTGGCCTGTGCCCACACAGGAATACAGGTAACACTACCACCATATTAATTCTTACTGTAATACACAGCTACTTGGAAAAATAAGATTTTACCAAATTAAAAACCTCTGGAATAAAATCAAGAGGAAGATGGATGATCACAAACCATCAAACCACCAAACTGAACTGCTTGAATTTTTACACCAGGAGTAAAGCAGCATAAAGTTATCCAAAAGCAGTGTGTAAGACTGGTGGAGGAGAACATGATGACAAGATGCATGAAAAAAAACTGTGATTAAAAACCAACCAGGATTATTCCACCAAATATTGATTATTTCTGAACTCTTAAAACTTTATGAATATGAACTTGTTTTTTTCTTTGCATTATTTGAGGTCTGAAAGCTCTGCATCTTTTTTGTTATTTCAGTCATTTCTCATTTTCTGTAAATAAATGCTCTAAATGAGAATATTTTTATTTGGAATTTGGGAGAAATGTTGTCTGTAGTTTATATAATAAAACAACAATGTTCATTTTACTCAAACATAAACCTATAAATAACAAAATCAGATAAACTGATTCAGAAACCCATTTGCTTAATTTCTGACTTCCTTCACCCTCTCTCTGCAGTTCTATCAGTTCACTATAGGCACACAGCGCGAGGGCCGCCTCCTTTGCAATGGCCATTACCCAGAAATCCTGGTGGTCGACGCTACCAGTCTGGAAGTTCTTTACTCTCTAGTGTCCAAGATCTCTCCTGATTGGATCAGCTCCATGAGCATCATTCGCTCTCATCGTACTCAAGGTACTGACCCAAACTTATAGCTCTATAATCTTAGCAAGCAGTAATATATTTAAATGTTACTTTTTTTATTCTATTTTATTTTCTAAAAGTCCTGATTTTTGTATGATTTATGTGCTGCAGAGGACACTGTGGTGGCGGTTTCTGTTACTGGAATTCTGAAAGTGTGGATCATCACAGCAGAAGTGAGCAGAATGCAGGTACACACTCAATTCAGCCTCATATCTTATTTTCTTATCTTAATTTTTCACATTTTTTCACAGTTTGACATAATGTGCATTAGACAGGAGTTACTTTTATTCATTGTCGTAGGATTTTTTTGATGAATGGATCAATAGAAATGCTCCAAAATGTACCTTTTTGACCGTTTTTTTTTGTTATTAATTGTGTGTGTGTTTAGGATATGGATCCTGTATTTGAGGAGGAGTCTAAACCAATCTACTGTCAGGGTTGCCAGAGCATCTCATTCTGCACCTTCACACAGCTCTCCCTGCTTGTGGTCTGCTCCAAATACTGGAGGGTAAGTGTGCGATATGGCCCTAAAATAATATCACAATATTTCTTGGTATTTTTGTGATATCGATACTCTTTGTGATATGACAAAACACTGAATTAAAAAAAAAAAAATCAAGAATAAACTACTGCAACAAAATGAAAATTACACACCCCTACTTACAAGTGTGCAATTCTGTTTTTATTATTATTTATAAAAAAAAAATGCTAAGTAGCTAGCTTTCTGATTTAAAGGTAGACTGAATAAAGACAGTACTGTAGGCATGAAAATTTTTACATTTGAATGACAACTAGTTGAATAAGCCCTATTTTCACACTTTTTTTTGTTCAAAACTGTTAAATAATGTTTGTTGGAATATACAGGAAGTACAAGCTTACATTAATGTAAACAGAGTATTTTGTATTATGTGCTTTTTACCATTTTGTTATTTAGAAAGTGTCTTAATTTTGTCTCTGAGTGGTATTAAAAAAATCTGCCATATTTTCCAAAATGTGTTTCCTGATGCAAATCTTGTTTTTTTTTGTGTTGTTGTTACTTGGCTCAGATAAAAGGGTTTACCATAAATATACCATACATTTCCTGGCCATGGACAATAAAATAAAAGTTTAGTTAGGTACAAATTTTGCATCGTAATTTATAAAGGAATGCTAAGCTTAACCTCTTCTACTTTATAGTTTTTTGAAGTTGATGACATGTCCCCGTTCAAAGTATCATATATGTGTGTGTGTGTGTGTTACAGGTGTTTGATGCAGGTGATTTCTCGCTCCTGTGCTCTGTACCCAGTGAGAATGATCAGTCCTGGACGGGAGGAGAGTTTATTGCTGCTGATAAAGTCATTATCTGGACTGAAGACGGCTGCAGCTACATTTATAAACTACCTGCCAGGTAACTGTACTGCCTAATGCTGTCAGATTTACCTATTTACTCTCTATAGTTCACATGTCTGAAATACTGCCACATGCGAGATAATATTGTGTTAACAAGTTAGAATTGGAATTATTTTTTAATATTTTACTATTGGTTTAGAATCATGAAGTCATGTTTTTAGAAAGTTTAGTTGATTTGTTCATTACTCAGTTTGTCTGGGAGTTGTATTACATTCCCTTTCAATAAAAAGCACACTGAAGCAGAAGATAAGAAGAGGTTGTGGCTTGATGTTTGTTAAATATCTTAGTATTAAAGCAAAGTTTAGCAAAATGCATCTTTATTTAAGTCGAGATGCTAGTTGTACCTTTTTTCTTTGCCATCATTTCAATGTGAAAATGTATTTTAACAGTTTTTGGGGGGCTGGAGGACTCTTTCTTCTTTCTGTTTTCTCCAATTCCTGGACAATTTTAGTTTTTAATCTAATAAATTGTTGTTGTTTGTGTTGCAGCTGTCTCCCAGCCAGCGAGTCCTTCCGCAGTAATGTAGGGAAAACCGCTGAAGGCTCCATCCCTCCTCTGGTGTACAGCATCGCAGACCGTGCAGACAAACAGGTCAGATAAATACACACACAGTGCTGATTACACACAGTTTAATTCAAAAATCAAATCAAATTTATTTATATAGCTCTTTTTACAACAAAAATTTAAAAAAGACAAAGGGTTTAAGGATTAACTTTACCAAACACTCGGTGTTATATCTTTATAAGTAAGGCTGTATCTAAAAAAAAAATGTCTTTTGAGTTTTAGAGCTGTAATTAGACTTTGGTGTTAGCCAATCAGAGGCGATATATGTTTGCAGGTGTGAATATTCATGAGCAAGAGCTGAAATCCTGTGTTTTTTTCAGAGATCACCATATCAATGAACTAAAACAGGGCTATACAGAAACACCTAAGCGCTATTATTATTATTTTTTTTACAAAAAAAAAAACATAGCATTCGTTCATTCATACTAGAGACACAACTAGACATTTTAAAATAAATAAAAAAAAATGTTGGAATGAAACCTTTTAATGTTATGCATTACTGATTATTATCAGTGCATATAATATGATTTACAAATTTTGCAGCTAAAAAATTTAACGTTTTTTAAACCCCTTTAAAGGTTTTCAGGAAATAAAACATCTAAAAAAAGCATATTATATGTTTTTTTAATTTATGATTAGTGTCTAAATCTTATGTTGTATGTGATTTTTTTTTTTTTTCATGTTGTTTTTTATATAGCTTATTGTACGTACCCCCCCCCCCTCCCCTCTCTCCCGATGACTACTAGCTCCTGACAAGTTCATGTTGTTTGTTGTTGATTGTCTGTATTCTGTATGTTCTTATTATTTACTGTTTGTCTGTTGTTACCCCTTCAATCACCCACCCTTCCTCTACGCTGGGGTACGTCCCTCCCTCTCTCCCCCAGCTGGAGGAGGGGTGTGAGGGGGAGTTTGTTGTGGCGTGCCTCCCTGACAGTGCGCCCGGTCCGGAGCTGTACACACCTGAGCTGCTGTACACCCAGCGGCCTCTAGAGGCACCAGTAAGCCCCTCAGACAGCGGGATACAGCTGCACCGCCTTACCTGGTCAGCAGGGGGGGCTCTCAGTGTGTTTGTGTTCTTTTCACTAAGCATCCAGTGACTCTTCACAGGCTGGGAATTTTTAAAAATCTGTTTTAATGAATTTATATATATTATATATATTTTTTCATCCTTGTAAACTGCAAGTATAAGTACTGCAAGAGTTCTAGGTTGATTCGGCTTCAATAAACTATAATAAGTTTTAAATTAAGCCTATTTTAACGCATGTTAATAAATTCTTCTCTATTATTTCAGCAGTGAATATGATTGGATGCTCTGAGAGCTCCCTGCCGTGTGTCAGCCTCTATGCTGCTGTCTGTCTGATAGCCAGTTTCCTCCACTCACACACCGATTCACTCGGCCCCATGCTCCTCCAACTAAAAACGACCAATCATCGATCCCCCTCATCTTTCTTCACCTGAGTGAAGATGCATGCAAAGTCCCCAAGCTGCTTTATAGAAACCCAGCCCTCCTGAACCCACTGCTGAAGAGCTAGAAGAGAAGAGATTAAGTTAATATTAGTTTACTTACTTGATTTTTTTAAACTTAAAAACTCAAAAGGCCAGTATATGTACAAAAGTGTGCAGTCACATTCTCATCCAAAGCTTCTTCTAAAGTCAAGGGTGTAATAATATAATGTATTTATTAGGGGTGGGCAATATGGCTCGAAAATTATATCACAATATTTCACGGTATTTTCACGATAGCGATACTTTTGGTGATATGAAATTTTTTTTTTTTTCAGATTTTTAACAGAATTTATCCAGAATGTCATGATACTAATAATAATAATGCACTCAAAATATCTCCATATATCCAGGATTAAAGTAAAATAAATGATACTGGACAGATATAATCTGTCTCTAGTTTCCAGTAGATTTATAATAGGAAATGAGAACAGTGTGAATTTTTCTTTTGATAAAAACAGTAAAAAAAAAAAGTAGTATAATTGATGCCATAATTAGGGGTGGGTGATATGGCACCATATTTCAGGGTATAATATCTATCGTTCACGATTTTAATTTCTTTCGCGATATCACGTACGATGCGATATGGCACGTCCCTAGTATTTATTACAGATTCTACCTATTTTCAGGAGAAAAATAGAAAGTACCAGTCAAAAATCTGTGTTTTTTTATTATTTTAAAATGTTTATCACTGTAGATGAATTCTAAAGTCCTCCAAATTATGAAAAAAAAAAACATCTGGAATTATTTAGTAAATAAAAACAAACCAGAATGTCTTTTATATTAAGTATCATTATAATAAGTAGCTCCTCTTGTTTAGATGATGAGTTTTGAACGTCTCTGCTGGATTTTCTCAGTCAGTTTTATGAGGTAGAGTCTCCTGGAATTCAGGCTTTCAGTTAACAGCTGTGCTGAACTCATCAAGAGTTAATTACTTGAATTTCTTGTCTCTTAATGTTAAGTTTGAGAGCATCAGTTAAAGTAAAGTAGTGAAGAGGTAGAGTTACAGGTATACAGTGAATAGTGAATATTTGAGTAATGTCCGAATCCAGGTTATGAGAAGAAACAACGACTCAGCTAGTTAAAGAAAAGTCAGTCAATCTGAAAATTAATTTTAAGTACTTTGAAAAACCATCAAATATGTTAAGATGAAACTGGCACTCATCAGTACCGCACCAGGAAAGAAAGAGCAAAAGTTCTTCTGTTGCACAGGATCAGTTCATCAGAGTCTTCAGAAACTATTAAAATACGTGTCTGGATACTTTTGGACATATATTGTTTGATATGAGATAGTAGATACTGTTTCTGAATATTTTTTTGTTTAGGTTTTTACTGAGCTTTATTCTATTTTATTAGCATTGTAACATCATTAGACTCCGTAAAAGGAAGCCATAATGGAAGTATTCATCCATGGGGATGTTTTAATGAATACAATGATGTAAAATCACCACTTTTTTCGCATAAATAGTCATTTGTATTTAAACTAATATGAATGTTTTACTGAGTAAATGAACAATTACTGCCCAGAAAAGGTTTTTCTTTTATATGGGCCTTTAAAATAAGACTATTTGTGTTATATAAATATCTGAACATATGTTGGTTAACAGAGATTATAGCGTTTAGGAAGGAGATGGGCACCAGTGCACTTCGAGTGGAAGTTTAAACATCTTTTAGTATTCGTTTTCCTGTTTTCTGTCTTTTTTCTTTTCTTTTTACTTTTGTGTTTGTATATATATATATATGTGTGTGTGTTACTTATTTGATATATATAAAGAGATACATATGATGGTGGTACTTTGCACTGTATTCAAGGTTACCCAGAATGCCTTGAGGACCCCCCATGCCGTGATTATTCCGTGCACACTGATGGAGTAGAAGCATTCACACTCATATCAAACCATGCCATACATACACATACATACACTATAAAAACAACAGCACAACATTACCCTGTGTAAAACTGGTACAGCTGGGTTGGTTTTACAGGCTGTTGTTTGTGTTTGTTTTAGTCAGCAGTTAAAATACAGTCTGTTTCAGGACTCTTTTTAACATGCATTCATCAGCCTGGCCCTGCAGGTTCCTTCCAGCCAAATCCCCAGTCATCTAAATTACTGTACTGTACTGGATAAAGCCTTTAAAGGGATGAGGAGTCGAGTCAGTTAAAGTGCTGCAGTTAGAGTTCTGCAAAGGAAAGTGCCCAGTCATTGCAGTCTGAAATATTTCCTAAATGTTCTTTTTTAGGACCTAAAAATACAATAAAAGCTGTTAAATATTTTCAGTAGTTAATAATGAAGTCAGACTTATGTATTGAACTCATTCTAAAGACTGTAGTTTATTTAATTTTTGAGATTTTTTTTTGAGTGTGTAGAAATCAAAATTATACTCTTATATAATTTGGATGTACATATCTACAAGTCACTGTTGGAGCTAGCTCTAGACTAGACTAAAACATGGCTTCCAAACATGGTGGAGGTAGTTTTATAAGCAACACGAACATCTCTGGATCTGTAACCTACTTTTCTTTTAGTTGGTGGAAACGCAGCAAACGGTTCAAAATTATGTTCATGAACCAGAATGATGCCGATTCCACATCGGTGGAAAAGCGCTAAGTGAGAGCTAGCCAGGCTAAAGGCTAAAGTACAGCTTCCAAACATGGTGGAGGTAGTTTTATTAAAAAATCACAATGAGAGCTGAAGTAAGGCCTACAAATATGGTGGATGTAGTTTTATCTACAACTCACATTAAGATCTAGCCAGGCTAAAGTTTAGCATTAAAACATGGTGGAGGTAGTTTCATCTACAACTTACTATGAGAGCTAGACAGGATGAAGTACACTTATTATTTAAAGTATATAATAAGTGGTGCATCCATGTTGATGAAGGCATGTTTTAAAAGAAAAGTAACAATTAAAACAGGGCTAAGAGTTGCTTTTAGTGTACGTTTCTAGGGTTCGTACAATCATGGATAAAACTGGAAAAGTCATGGAATTTAAAATAACTATTTCCAGGCCTGGATAAGTTTTGGAAAAAAAAAAATAGCCAGAAAGTTTTGGAAAAGTTGTGGAAATTTGGTCTACAAATCTTTGTGTTTCATTTTATCGATGGAGAAAATCTATTTTGAGCTACAAATACATCAATTAGCTCAGAGTTAATTCAGTAATTTAGACTGTAGCTACATTTTATTATTGAAGATTGTGTGCCAACATTAGCAGATTAATTTTACTCCTATTGTAATCAATTTTAGTTATAGTTTTAGTTGGTTTTTGTTTTTATCTTCCACGTCTGCACTGATATTGTTTTAAAAATCAATTGTAGGCATTACAAAATCATTAAAAAAATAATGGAAATCTATTGGTTAAAAGGTGTATGAACCCTGGTTTAATACATAATAAGCTATAGGATTTATTTTGATGTTCAAAATTAGGTTCGCAAACTAGAACAATGCTGGTTCCACGTCGGTGGAAATGCGCTAAGTGAGAATTAGGCAAGGAGAAGTACAGCTTCCAAACATGGTGGAGGTAGTTTTATCTATTATTTATTAAGATCGAGCCAGCCTAAAGTACACTTATTATGTAAAGCGTTGATGAAGGCATGTTTTAGAAGAAAAGTTAAAATTGAAACAGATCTGAGAGTTGGTTTTAATGTGATTTTTATACCTGAATAGCTATAGGATTTATTTTATATGATTTTATTGATAGTGTTGGAAAGTATTGTCATGCATTTAAGCAGGACAGAGCTTATTCCAGATGAATGCATCCCTGTGTAGTTGCCTTTTGCTGCCATATCAACAAACACACATCATAACACCATTAAACAGAAATGGCTGACGTTTGTTTTTATCATTTATAAACACACTAACTGACTCTGTGGCCATGTCTGAACCTGCATGATGCTGTAAATGGCTGCGTATCCTCTCACTACAGAAATCCAGATCTGATATGGCTCGAATTTCTTGTCTCTTAATGTTAAGTTTGAGAGCATCAGTTAAAGTAAAGTAGTGAAGAGGTAGAGTTACAGGTATACAGTGAATAGTGAATATTTGAGTAATGTCCGAATCCAGGTTATGAGAAGAAACAACGACTCAGCTAGTTAAAGAAAAGTCAGTCAATCTGAAAATTAATTTTAAGTACTTTGAAAAACCATCAAATATGTTAAGATGAAACTGGCACTCATCAGTACCGCACCAGGAAAGAAAGAGCAAAAGTTCTTCTGTTGCACAGGATCAGTTCATCAGAGTCTTCAGAAACTATTAAAATACGTGTCTGGATACTTTTGGACATATATTGTTTGATATGAGATAGTAGATACTGTTTCTGAATATTTTTTTGTTTAGGTTTTTACTGAGCTTTATTCTATTTTATTAGCATTGTAACATCATTAGACTCCGTAAAAGGAAGCCATAATGGAAGTATTCATCCATGGGGATGTTTTAATGAATACAATGATGTAAAATCACCACTTTTTTCGCATAAATAGTCATTTGTATTTAAACTAATATGAATGTTTTACTGAGTAAATGAACAATTACTGCCCAGAAAAGGTTTTTCTTTTATATGGGCCTTTAAAATAAGACTATTTGTGTTATATAAATATCTGAACATATGTTGGTTAACAGAGATTATAGCGTTTAGGAAGGAGATGGGCACCAGTGCACTTCGAGTGGAAGTTTAAACATCTTTTAGTATTCGTTTTCCTGTTTTCTGTCTTTTTTCTTTTCTTTTTACTTTTGTGTTTGTATATATATATATGTGTGTGTGTGTGTGTTACTTATTTGATATATATAGATACATATGATGGTGGTACTTTGCACTGTATTCAAGGTTACCCAGAATGCCTTGAGGACCCCCCATGCCGTGATTATTCCGTGCACACTGATGGAGTAGAAGCATTCACACTCATATCAAACCATGCCATACATACACATACATACACTATAAAAACAACAGCACAACATTACCCTGTGTAAAACTGGTACAGCTGGGTTGGTTTTACAGGCTGTTGTTTGTGTTTGTTTTAGTCAGCAGTTAAAATACAGTCTGTTTCAGGACTCTTTTTAACATGCATTCATCAGCCTGGCCCTGCAGGTTCCTTCCAGCCAAATCCCCAATCATCTAAATTACTGTACTGTACTGGATAAAGCCTTGAAAGGGATGAGGAGTCGAGTCAGTTAAAGTGCTGCAGTTAGAGTTCTGCAAAGGAAAGTGCCCAGTCATTGCAGTCTGAAATATTTCCTAAATGTTCTTTTTTAGGACCTAAAAATACAATAAAAGCTGTTAAATATTTTCAGTAGTTAATAATGAAGTCAGACTTATGTATTGAACTCATTCTAAAGACTGTAGTTTATTTAATTTTTGAGATTTTTTTTTGAGTGTGTAGAAATCAAAATTATACTCTTATATAATTTGGATGTACATATCTACAAGTCACTGTTGGAGCTAGCTCTAGACTAGACTAAAACATGGCTTCCAAACATGGTGGAGGTAGTTTTATAAGCAACACGAACATCTCTGGATCTGTAACCTACTTTTCTTTTAGTTGGTGGAAACGCAGCAAACGGTTCAAAATTATGTTCATGAACCAGAATGATGCCGATTCCACATCGGTGGAAAAGCGCTAAGTGAGAGCTAGCCAGGCTAAAGGCTAAAGTACAGCTTCCAAACATGGTGGAGGTAGTTTTATTAAAAAATCACAATGAGAGCTGAAGTAAGGCCTACAAATATGGTGGATGTAGTTTTATCTACAACTCACATTAAGATCTAGCCAGGCTAAAGTTTAGCATTAAAACATGGTGGAGGTAGTTTCATCTACAACTTACTATGAGAGCTAGACAGGATAAAGTACACTTATTATTTAAAGTATATAATAAGTGGTGCATCCATGTTGATGAAGGCATGTTTTAAAAGAAAAGTAACAATTAAAACAGGGCTAAGAGTTGCTTTTAGTGTACGTTTCTAGGGTTCGTACAATCATGGATAAAACTGGAAAAGTCATGGAATTTAAAATAACTATTTCCAGGCCTGGATAAGTTTTGGAAAAATAAAAATAGCCAGAAAGTTTTGGAAAAGTTGTGGAAATTTGGTCTACAAATCTTTGTGTTTCATTTTATCGATGGAGAAAATCTATTTTGAGCTACAAATACATCAATTAGCTCAGAGTTAATTCAGTAATTTAGACTGTAGCTACATTTTATTATTGAAGATTGTGTGCCAACATTAGCAGATTAATTTTACTCCTATTGTAATCAATTTTAGTTATAGTTTTAGTTGGTTTTTGTTTTTATCTTCCATGTCTGCACTGATATTGTTTTAAAAATCAATTGTAGGCATTACAAAATCATAAAAAAATAATGGAAATCTATTGGTTAAAAGGTGTATGAACCCTGGTTTAATACATAATAAGCTATAGGATTTATTTA
The DNA here is from genome assembly GCF_023375975.1 of Astyanax mexicanus. NCBI lineage: Eukaryota > Metazoa > Chordata > Actinopteri > Characiformes > Acestrorhamphidae > Astyanax > Astyanax mexicanus. The sequence continues at coordinate 47,251,858 of NC_064424.1, forward strand.
GATGTTCAAAATTAGGTTCGCAAACTAGAACAATGCTGGTTCCACGTCGGTGGAAATGCGCTAAGTGAGAATTAGGCAAGGAGAAGTACAGCTTCCAAACATGGTGGAGGTAGTTTTATCTATTATTTATTAAGATCGAGCCAGCCTAAAGTACACTTATTATGTAAAGCGTTGATGAAGGCATGTTTTAGAAGAAAAGTTAAAATTGAAACAGATCTGAGAGTTGGTTTTAATGTGATTTTTTTTATACCTGAATAGCTATAGGATTTATTTTATATGATTTTATTGATAGTGTTGGAAAGTATTGTCATGCATTTAAGCAGGACAGAGCTTATTCCAGATGAATGCATCCCTGTGTAGTTGCCTTTTGCTGCCATATCAACAAACACACATCATAACACCATTAAACAGAAATGGCTGACGTTTGTTTTTATCATTTATAAACCCACTAACTGACTCTGTGGCCATGTCTGAACCTGCATGATGCTGTAAATGGCTGCGTATCCTCTCACTACAGAAATCCAGATCTGATTCTGATCCGTTATACAGGCCTGGCTCTTATACTGCGAGTAACGGCTCAGAGAGAAATAAGGATTTAGGTTCAGGACTGTTCAGAACTTTGCTTCCCTGCTTCCATTCCCTCATCTCAGTCTCAGGGTTATTAATTTTATACCTAAATAAAGGTTTTAGAGCAGCGATGCTCACAGTGGCTTGCTTTATTTCACTACAGAGTGTTTGTTGCTTGCTGTGCTGTGAAATATATTGATATTTTTTCTGAATATGAAGGTGTGTGTGTGTGTGTGTAACGCTGTCTGGTTGGTGTGTTGCAGTTGCTGATCTGTCCTCCAGTGACGAGGTTCTTTTACGGACGCAGAGAGCCCTTCCATAAGCTGCTTGTTCAGGGCGATTCCGCCGGCAGGTTATCTCTCTGGAGCATCCCCGACACGTCGCCACTGCAGCCTCTCTCTTCTGCTGCAGGTCTGTAACTTTTATACTTTAAATTAAATTCTTCACGCACCGCCATACCAAGCTAACACACTTTATCTGAGGAGCTCCTGCTGCTGTTCCTCCCTGTATGTGTATGTGTATGTGTTTTCACTCGAGTAATTTTTTAATATATAGCTATTGTTCTGATAACAAAGTCTAATTTCTTCATATTTTGTGTGTATGTTGTATATATATTTTGTGGGACAAAGTGAACCGAATACTAATCAAAGCCTTAATTTACTCAAAGCCTTAGTGTTTTATAGGATATGTACTACTAACAGTACAGTAACTCACAAACCTGTCCTCACAAAGCCCAGCCCAAAAAACTATTTAATAATAATAATAATAATAATAATAATAAAAATGTTGTAATATACGTCAGAACCTACAGAATAGAAAACCACCACAGAACAGCTATTATTACCTGTATTTTGGTGATTGGATTGGATTTGGTGAGTGGATTATTCTCAGCATTGCAGTTTGTTTTCTTTTTCTTTTATCATAAAGAAAAGACGTTTTGTAAAACTTGTACGTTTTGTCGTGCGTTATTTCACGACTCCTCTAGGCCCCCCAGAAAGGGAAGCCTGGGCTAGCTAAAATGAGCTCTAAAACTTATCTAGTCATGCATCACTACAAAAGTTCTAAGTTCAAAAGAAAGAAGGTAAAAACAGACGAGTGCCTCAAGTTTAAAGAAAGGAGAAGACGAGTCGTTCCGAAGTTCTAAGTTGATCTTTATTGTTCTTGAAGTCAGCCAGGAAGCTTCAGTCTTCTGATAATACAGAGGAATACATGCTCTTTTATACAGTATCTGGGTGAACAACGGTGGGGGCTTTTGGCACAAGTCAGACAAAACCAAGGTCGCCTCGACCAGCACCTCGCGCCTTGGTGCAGACTGTACAGGCCTCAGAGAAAGGGTCAGACACCTGTTTTAACAGAACTTAGTGAACTCTAGACTTTGACAGGTCCTGAAAGAGTGTACACATCTTGAGTATTAAGATGGCCATTTGTTACAGGTTTTTATTAATTATTGTTACCCCACAGTTTCCAGCTTAGCTTTTATTTATATAGACATCAAATAAATCAGACCACAGCACCTAGAATTCACATTAATAAAGAAGAGCTGATTGAAACATGTATTTTAAAGGGTTTTGTTTCTAGTTATTGTTGTATATTTGCCTTTAAGCTCCAGTGATTTTCTCTCTTGTATTTATAGGTTATCCCCTGATACAATTAAAGCAGATTTTGTTATTTTAATGTCATTTTTAGAATGCTGAAGAATTAATTTGCACATTAATTTTATATAGAAATCATTAATGAATAGTGAATAGTGACTCTGCTGTTTTTAGTGCAGTGTCTCCCTCTGCTGGTCAGTTTGAGTAATGCAGCTGAAAGCTCAGGTGTGTCCCTCTAGCGGTGACTCTGAGCGCTGCAGGCTGTTTCAGCACTGAGGCAGCTTCACTATGGAGAACCAAGCCTGTCAAAACAAACAAACAATAAATAGATCAATTAAAGCAGAAATAAACACAGAAAATAGCTGTAAGTATAATGAACACAAATAAATAAATTAATGAATTAATAAGGGATATAAAATAATAGACAACTTGATTAATTCCGCATAGCTTTTATATATTCTTTAATTTATTTATTGCTGTATTATTTGCTATTTTTATAAGTGGATATATTATTATTATTATTATTATTATTATTATTAGTTGTTATTTTTGTATGTATGCTTTAAACTTTTGTAAAATTTGTATTTATTTATTTTTTCATTTATTTCTGTATTTTTTAATGGGTTAGTTGGCTAATTTGGCTAGATTCAGAGCTTTCCATTATCATAGTGTTTTATTCATTAAATGATTGGCCATTTGCCGTGGAGCTTTAAGGCTATTTTTGTAAAATTGTTGAATATATATATATATATATATATATATTATTTTTATATATATAACTGTTTATGGTTTATTTGTTTATTGTGAATTTTTTTTTTTTTATATTTTTTTATTTAAAACAAAACTTTAACTTTATCTTTAAAAATATCATTACGAAAATACACTGACATATCGCTATATTATTTTATTTAGAGATTAACTTGTATTTATTTATTTATAATTTTTTGTAATAGAAATAAAAAAATTAAAGGTATTTTAGATATTTTTTCTGTTACAATTTTTTAGTTATTTGTTGGCAAGTTGTTTGCGTTGAGATTTTTTTAGATACTGAGCTTACTGAATACGCATTATTTTAAACTCTTATTAAAAATTCTTTGTTATAATTATTATTTTTTTTTTAGTCTTTTATCATTATTATTATGGGATTCTCTACAGTTCTGATTATCATTCTGAAAATTATTACTGTTGAATATTGTATTAATTGTTAGCTCTTTAGTATTTAGTTCCTGAAAAAAACTAAAATGAAAAAAGGGATCATGTTTTTCCAGCTTATTATTTTTCCAGTTTTGTATTTGATGATAATTTGATACCTTGTTTTTTGTGCATAAGTTGTTCATAGTTTTTATTTATCTATGCTTTGTAACGAATTTTTGAGAAGTTCTAGAAAAGTGCTGTAAAATTAAGATTATTCAAAAGCAACAAAATTCTGTTTACTTTGTAACTTTTGAATTTTTTGTTTCTTCTCTGCATCAGAGCTGCAGGTCTCCTCCACCATCAGTCTGCAGGAGGCGTTTGATAAGCTGACTCCGCTCCCCGCCGGGATTATTGATCAGCTGAGCGTGCTGCCGGGGTCCGAGGATCCGGTTAAGGTGACGGCGAGCGTGTACATCCCCTCTCAGGGCCGGCTGGTCTGCGGGAGGGAAGACGGCAGCATCGTTCTGGTTCCCGCCACTCAGACCGCCATCGTTCAGCTGCTGCAGGGAGAACACATGCTGAGGAGAGGTGATCCACCTCCACTGAACCAATATTACAATAATATTACCCTTACTGATTAAAGCGCACTTAAAAAAGTGGTGTTGAACTCCTCAGCTGCCTGCGTTTTAGGAATAATCAGTGATAGATTAGTGAATTAAAGTGATAGGAAGTGATGGGGAGTGAGAGAGAAAGAGCGAGTGAGAGCAATGTAGCTCAGAAAGGGAAGGCAACAAAGGAGAAAACAAAAACGACTCTCATCGAAACAGTATACATATTAAATATCACTAAATTATAGTGGATACATTTTTCACTGTTATCTGCATTATTGTGGTGTAGCATCACTGTATCTACCTGCTAAATTTAAATGCACCCTTCAAACGAGGGTATATATATATATTCTAATTGCAGTGTCTTTATATGATGACTAAATTTAATAATTAAATTATTCTTTAAATAGCATTATTATTTTTTTATGTTAGTGATTTATCATTATATTAGTGGCAAAAAAAATGGCCTTAAAATTCTACTATTGTATATCACAGTAATTTCTGGGACAATATATCAATTAAACAACATAGTGACTAGTCTAATCATAATGAAACAAATTACTGCTTTTCCCCACTATGTATTAATCAGAAATTAATCATTAGTTTGGCTATTTTGTTCCAGTAATGGTCAGAAAAAAACTGTCCCCTTAATTCACCCTACTAAAATCTACATTTAGTGAAAAATTTTGTTTCTAACCTGTCTCTCTTTCTCGGTCTCCTCCCGTCTCCTCCCGTCTCCCCGTGTCTCCGCAGGCTGGCCTCCTCACCGGACTCTGCGGGGTCACAGGAATAAGGTGACGTGTCTGCTGTACCCTCACCAGATCTCCCCGCGCTACGATCAGCGCTCCCTGGTGTCCGGAGGCGTGGATTTCTCCGTTATCGTGTGGGACATTTTCACCGGAGAGATGAAGCACATCTTCTGTGTACACGGAGGAGAAATCACCCAGCTTCTGGTTCCTCCAGAGAACTGCAGCGTGAGTGTCCTCTCCTCTCACTGAGCTTTAGAGAGAACACGTGGTTTAAAGCTACTGACCAAGGTTGTTATTAAGGTTATTATTAACTAAAACAAACGAAAACTGAAAGTGAAAAACATTCTCGTTAACTGAAACTAATAGAAACTGTAGTTAAAAGAGAAAAAACAGTAGCTACCTGGAACTGAATTGAGTTTATAAAACTAACTAATACATTTTTATGTTTGTTAATTTATTTATAAGCACTGTTTCCACTCCAGCAGTTTTACAGCGAGCGGCAGCGCGCAGCACCTCTCAGTCCGTGACCTTGCGATAAACACTGAGAATAACACTGAGAAAGCTGCAGAATTCTGTATGAGATTAAAATATGAGCCATAATCAGCTTAGAGATATAAATCTCATAAGAATCTTTACCAGTCTTAATATTCAAAATAAGTAGAAGTGCATTAGCATAATAATATCATATGATTATCATATTAGTTATTATATTATCATTACCTATATTGATGGCATAACATTTGTCTTTAAGTGATAAAGTACTAGAATCATATCAAATGACAATAATTAATTTTATCAGTGTACCATCTGAAGAGCCAAAGAATGATTATAGTTAGGTCTATTTATTCCTACAGTAAATGTAATAATGTGGTTACAGCATTACTTAAACAGAGGTTTGTGCATCTAAATGCAGATTTTTCAGATAGTTTTAGAGTGTTTATTTACAGGTAATTGGTTTTAAATCCAGTGAAGAGGTTCTTATTTCCTGTTTAAAATGTACAAAATGTTCGAACTGAATTTTACAAAATGATCCTCAGCTGTTCTAATATTTTAGAGATTTTTGTCCGTGTCTGTGTGTGTAGTCTGTAGTCGTGTAAAGCGGCTGACGGGTCAGGCATGAGCGTCCGTCCCTGTGGAAATTTGTGGACTACATTAACACACGCGCTTAACGACCTGCTGCAGTCCGCCTGTGATTTACTGCAGTTCAATACTGTTCCTTAAGCAACAGTGCTTTTAATTGATGCCACAGAGTGCTTCCAAATCTATAACTTTCTGTGTGTGTGTGTGTGTGTGTGTGCTTTTAAGTGGTTATGGTTGGGTTTATGAGTTAGTGAAGTCAATAAAATGCATTTGTGTGTTTGGTTTGGTCACTAGATTATCTGTGAATACCGGAAACAAGAAAACAAGTTCATATTCATAAAGTTTTAAGAGTTCAGAAATCAATATTTGCTGGAATAACCCTGGTTTTTAATCCCAGTTTTAATTTCATGCATCTTGGCATCATGTTCTCCTCCTCTACCAGTCTTACACACTGCTTTACTCCTGCTTTATGTGTCTATTTACCCTTCTACTGTTGGTGGCATTTTAGAAATAAAATACTAGTGGCTCCGAGTGATGATCTGGAGATCGCCGGTTCAAATCCTGTTTATGCAGTTTGCCATCAGCTGCCAGAGCCCTGAGAGAGCACAGTTGGGGAGAGAGCCTTGCTGTCTCTCTCTGGGTGGATACAGTACAGTAGATGGCGCTCTCTCTTTCCCCTCATCCCTCCTAGGGTGATGTGGATCAGCACAAGGCTGCATCTGTGAGCTGATGTATCAGAACCGAGTCGCTGCGCTTTCCTCTGAGTGTTAGTGCTGCTGTGATGCTACAGCATCAGCAGCAGCTCAAAAAGAGGCGGAGTCTGACTTCACATGTATTTGAGGAGGCGTTGGAGCATCACTAGTGATGGATCAGGCGTAGTCATAATGAGTGGGTTGGGTAATTGACTGTGTAAATTGGGGGGAATAAAATACTAAAATACTATGATTTTATTGTTTTTGAAACTGAACTGTTACTGTAGTCTATCTAACTGTGAAGGCTGTGCTGGGAGTGTGAGGTTGTGGTGCTGTGGGTGCGAGGTTGGCATGATTGCATGATGGAGGTGATGGGGGGAGAGAGAGAGAGAGAGAGGGAGAGAAAGAAAGAGGCATGTATCTGTGGATGGTGATGGACTGAAGGCTGTTCACGGTCAAGGTTTCCCAGGGTTCTACATCAGCGCTTAAGAACATTACCTGTCAACACACAGCACTGCTTCAATTTAGTCTGCCCTGGCCTTTCTCCAACACACACAAACACAGACACACACAAACACACACAAACACACACAAACACACACACAGACACACACAGACACACACAGACACACACAGACACACACAGACACACACACACACAAACACAGACACACACACACACAAACACAGACACACACAAACACAGACACACACAAACACAGACACACACAAACACAGACACACACAAACACAGACACACACAAACACAGACAGACACACACAAACACAGACAGACACACACAGACACAGACACACACAGACACAGACACAGACACACACAGACACACACAAACACAGACACACACAAACACACACACACAGACACAGACACACACACAGACACACAGACACACACACAGACACAGACACACACACACACACAGACACAGACACACACACACACACAGACACAGACACACACACACACACAGACACAGACACACACACACACACAGACACAAACACAGACACACACAAACACACACACACAGACACACACACACACACACACACACAAACACACACACACAGACACACACACAGACACACACACAAACACAGACACACACAAACACAGACACAGACACACAGACACAGACACACAGACACAGACACACACACAGACACACACACAAACACAGACACAGACACACAGACACAGACACACACACAGACACACACACAAACACAGACACACACACACAGTTTTATATGATATTAGGACATGATCATATATATATAAATGTGTATTTATAAAAAGGGTAATTTTTTATGCAATCAGAACAGTGTGCAGTGTACAGCACTGCTATCTAGTGGGCGGAGTTTAAACAAAACATTTAAAGGAATTATTGTCTGACACCAATCTTTACATCTAATCTACTAATTAGATATTAAATCTGTATTTTTTAAATGCAAAACTCGATATTTGACAAATATTGAGATATGATTCTGCTATTTTCTTACACTCCTGTAGGTTATTGCACTGTATATGTAATAAATATAACAGAATACAAAATCTGCTTGATATTGAGATAAGTAAACTCTATAAATGAGTGTTTACATGCGCTGTGTGTGTGTGTGTGTGTGTGTGTGTGTGTAGAGTGTGTTTCTGTGTGTGTTTCTGTGTGTGTGTGTTTGTGTGTGTGTGTTTCTGTGTGTGTGTGTTTCTGTGTGTGTGTGTTTCTGTGTGTGTTTCTGTGTGTGTTTCTGTGTGTGTTTCTGTGTGTGTTTCTGTGTGTCTGTGTTTCTGTGTGTGTGTGTTTCTGTGTGTGTGTGTTTCTGTGTGTGTTTCTGTGTGTGTTTCTGTGTGTGTTTCTGTGTGTGTTTCTGTGTGTGTTTCTGTGTGTCTGTGTTTCTGTGTGTCTGTGTTTCTGTGTGTGTGTGTCTGTGTTTGTGTGTGTCTGTGTTTGTGTGTGTCTGTGTTTGTGTGTGTCTGTGTTTCTGTGTGTCTGTGTTTCTGTGTGTCTGTGTTTGTGTGTCTGTGTTTGTGTGTGTTTCTGTGTGTCTGTGTTTGTGTGTGTCTGTGTTTGTGTGTGTCTGTGTTTGTGTGTCTGTGTTTGTGTGTCTGTGTTTGTGTGTCTGTGTTTGTGTGTGTTTCTGTGTGTCTGTGTTTGTGTGTGTCTGTGTTTGTGTGTGTCTGTGTTTGTGTGTCTGTGTTTGTGTGTGTTTCTGTGTGTGTTTCTGTGTGTCTGTGTTTGTGTGTCTGTGTTTGTGTGTCTGTGTTTGTGTGTGTTTCTGTGTGTGTGTCTGTGTGTCTGTGTTTGTCTGTGTTTGTCTGTGTTTGTCTGTGTGTGTGTGTGTCTGTGTGTGTGTGTCTGTGTTTGTGTGTGTTTCTGTGTGTGTGTCTGTGTGTCTGTGTTTGTCTGTGTGTGTCTGTGTGTGTCTGTGTTTCTGTGTGTGTTTCTGTGTGTGTTTCTGTGTGTGTTTCTGTGTGTGTTTCTGTGTGTGTTTCTGTGTGTGTTTCTGTGTGTGTGTGTTTCTGTGTGTGTTTCTGTGTGTGTTTCTGTGTGTGTTTCTGTGTGTGTGTGTGTGTGTGTGTGTTGCTGCATTATTTCATGGTCATTCATTCCAGAATTTTCCAAGGATGCTGGTGTAAGAGAATGTCGTGGTTCAGTGCGGGTCATTCGTCTTACTGACTGAGAGACAGCAGCTTTAGATGATTTACTCTAACAGACTCACTCACTCCTCTCTCTCTCTCTCTCTTTTTTCCTCTCTTTTTCTTAACTCTCTCTCTCTCTCTCTCTCTCTCTATCAAATAAAATATTTATTATGGACATGTTGGGGACTTATAGAGCACCAAAGATATAGAGCACATGTAAATGTCTAATAAGGTTAATTAATTTATACAATGTATAATTAAAGTATAGAATGATTAAAAATAATTGTTGTAATAGATATAATTGTAGGTGTTTATATATAGGTAGACATTTAGTATGGACATGCAATAAAAATATAGATTAATTTGTTCTATCTCTCTCTGTTTCTTTCTTGTATTCTTCTTCACTCTCTCTTTTTCACCTGAAACATCTCTTTACCTCTCTTCCTTTCTCAAACTCTCTCTCTCTCTCTCTCTCTCTCTGACTTACTCTCCCCATCTCTCAGTACATCTTTCTCTCTCTTCCTCCCCCATCTCTTTCTGTCTCACTCTCTCTCTCACTTTGAGAAATGAAGAATCTCTCTCTCTGCCTCTCTTCTTCTTTCTCCCTCAATATATCCTCTCTCTCTCTCTCTCTCTCTCTCTCTCTCTCTCTCTCTCTCTCTCTCAATTTCATTTTTTCAATTTAAAATAGCTTTATTCTATGAAATGAAAGCAATGAAACAAGTAGTTAATATTCCAAAGGTAATAAAAATAACAATAAATATAAAAAATATATACATTAACATACCTTACATATATTTGTAAATCATATAGATAAAAAATATAAATGAATAAGATTTCCATAACAGTGATTTCTCTCTCTCTCACTCCCTCAATACATCTTTTTTCCTCTATTCCTCTTTTCCCCTCTCTTTCTCTTTCTCTCTCAATTTAAATTATAACAATTAAAAACAACAAAGATATATGAACATACATAAGACATAATAAGATTTGGTATAACTAACATTTATAACAAAAAGAATCATTATGATTATTATAATAATAATTCCATTACTTATCAATTATTATTATTATATAGAGGTCTTATTTTGAGGTGTTTATTTATTTGCTCTCTCTCTCCCTCTCTCTGTCTCTCTCTCTCTCTCTCTCGTTTCTCCTTGGTGACCGGCTGGGTCCTAAATGTCGAGGGTGATGAAAGGTGGAGGAAATGCCTCAGTGGCTGGATTAACTGTAGTCATGGTCACTGTCTGCCTCCTCTCCCCCTCCTCTTTCTCTCTTTTTCTCTTTCTCTCTTTCTTTCTCTCTCTCTCTCTTTCTTTAGCATCCGTTCGTTACTCTCAGTCTCTGACCTTCACGAGTAAAAGCTTCTAACTTTCCTTCTGAATCCGAATCACACTGACCTTAATCACTGCAGGCTTTATCAGCCTTATTATTCGTCTGTTTCTGTTTGTTTGTTTGTTTGTTTGTGTATCAGAAGCTCAGAGTCAGAGTTAATGATGTATCTGGTTTGGAATAAAGCAGCAGGGGTGTTCTGTGAATAGAGAGAAAATAATGATGATGATGATGATGATATATGAGGTCAGTGTCTGATTAGGGATCAAGAATACCAGACTACATGTCACCTGTTGTTAAAGACGGGTCAGAAATAAAGTCTGAAATGCTGAATGCTGCCACCACCATGTTTCAAAGTGGGGCTAATTCCAGAAAACACACCTTGGTTTAGGCAGGGTGCTTATTGGTTCCTGTGTGTTTATCTGCTCCAGAGTGTCCTATTCTATTGGCAGTAATTTACTGCAGGACTGGATCAGCTGGGTGTTCACACACGTTTATACATGTAGTAAATGTAACAGTTTTTGTCCACTAGAGGGCGAAGTTACACCGTCAGTGAGCCAGTTCACCTGTTTAAAGGGACAGTGTACACTGATTTTTATCATGTTTTTACCCCCCAAATGGTCCACTATGACCTCCAGTCCCTCTTAGTTCTTTAGATTCTCTTACATTCTCTATCCCTTTAAATGAAAAAGGCTGTGTGTATATATATATATATATATATATATATAAATCTGGGGGAAAAAATTAAGAGAGCACTTGATGATGAGTTTCTTTGATTTTAACAAATTAAAAATCTCTGGAATATAATCAAGAGGAAGATGGATGATCACAAACCATCAAACCACCAAACTGAACTGCTTGAATTTTTACACCAGGAGTAAAGCAGCATAAAGTTATCCAAAAGCAGTGTGTAAGACTGGTGGAGGAGGACATGATGCCAAGATGCATAAAAAAAACTGTGATTAAAAACCAACCAGGATTATTCCACCAAATATTGATTATTTCTGAACTCTTAAAACTTTATGAATATGAACTTTTTTTTTATTTGCATTATTTTGCTTTATACACTATTTGGACTGGAAATCTGTGTTGGTTTTAGCCTCCGAATTTGTCCACTGCCATTCTCCCAGTCCCATTTCCACACTCAGGGTTGCCAAGTATAGAACACAATGGCGACATTTTAGACATTGAAACCTATATATTTACTGATCAGCTACTGAGTAAGACTCATCTTTGCTTGCAACTGTGCGTCAATCTGGCAACACACGTGAGCATCTTTTTGGCTTTCTTTAAAATTAACAAATTATCTGTGCTCTGATTGGTTGGTGTTTATCATATCTTGTTTATTAAGCTGTTTCTCTCTCTCTTTCTGTAGACGCGAGTGCAGCACTGCGTGTGCTCGGTGGCGAGTGATCACTCCGTGGGTTTGCTGAGTCTGAGAGAGAGGAAGTGTATAATGCTGGCCTCCCGGCACCTCTTCCCAATCCAGGTTATTAAATGGCGTCCGTGTGATGATTACCTGGTGGTGGGCTGCTCCGATGGCTCCGTTTACGTCTGGCAGATGGATACAGGTGAGTTCAGACAGTAAAAATAAAAGAACACTGACGATATAAAACACTACAGAGCTCTGCTGCTCACAAACCTGGAGACTGATGGAGCTTAAACACGTCAAAGTGCTCTAAATTCAGCATCTGCTTCTAAAGATTCATCCACACTTTATTTTCCTTCAGATATTTTCCCGCTTTTGCTATCCTAGACTCTCTCTATCTTTCTCACTCTGTCTTTCTTTCTCTCTCGCTCTGTCTCTTTCTTACTCATTCTGTCTCTCTCACTCTCTCTCTCACTCGCTCCGTCTCTTTCTCTCTCGCTCTGTCTTTCTTGCTCTGTTTCTCTCTTGCTGTCTCAGACTTTCTATCTCTCTTTCTCTCTCTCTCTCTCTGTCTCTCTCTCTCTCTCTCTCGCTGTCTCTCTTTCTCACTTGCTCTGTGTCTCTCCCTCGCTCTCTCTGTCTTTCTCCCTCGCTCTGTCTCTCCTTCTCACTTGTTCTCTCTTGCTCTCTCGCTGTCTCTCTTTCACTTGCTCTGTCTCACTCTCTCATGCTCTCTGTCTCTCTCTTACTCTCTCACTTTCTGTCTCTCTCTAAATTTCTCTCCCTCTCTTACTTGCTGTGTCTCTCTTTCTCATTTGCTTTCATGCTCTCTCTCTCTCTCTCTCTCTTTTCTGAGATATTATAATACATTAAAAAGACTCTAGACCACACTACACTATAATTCCTGTCCCCTCACAATAATACAGGCAAATACCAGCATTTGGAAACCACAATGTTTATATTACATTTAAAAGAACCCTTAAAACGGAGCTGTATCCAGCAGTATGTTTAGGGAAAAGGGTTTATAGTTTAGGCAACAAGTACTGCTGCTGTTTTTTACTCTTAATAAAACGCCACAAACACAAAATTGCTTCTTTTTTCTCGTTCCAACAAGATTCAGAAAGATGGAGCCTCTTATGATCACAGACTTAGTCCTTATCTGACACCAATAAACTGAGCATAATTCATACAGTGCTTCTATATCTGATCGCCTTAAAAAAGTTCAGTCGTGTGTGTGTGTGTGTGTGTCTCAGGGTAAGCTGTATTTAAGGTGCAGTGTGTGTGTGTCTCTGGGGGACACTGTGCTATTAGGGATTGATTCCTATTGCTTTCTGTTTCTCCTCCGTTTTTGTTTTTTGTGTCTGTCTCTCTCTCTCTCTCTGTCTCTCTCTCTCTCTTAACGTCCCCCTCTGTCTGCCTCAGCTGCATATTCTCCCTTTACAACCCTTTATGACCCCGGTGTTAAGTCGTGATCCCTCCCTCGCTCTTCCTGTTCAATAATAGATGTGTGTTTGTGTTTGGCTGTGTGGAGCAGCCTGCCTGCGTCCAGCCTCTTAAAACCGTGCTGAAATTTTAATCATGTGTGTCTCAGTAGAGGAGAGCGGCGGGATGCACTTACTAAATCTCTCTCTTTAAATTCCCCCAGCAACTCCACCCTCACACACACACACACACACACACACACACACACACACACACACAGTATAGCTGCATTGGACACATTAGTGGACTTGATGCTTCCTCTGAAAGCTGCTTTTTATAGGACTTATCGGGTTGAGCTGGATACAGAACTAATATACAGTAATGTAAAAAAAATTAAGACAACCCATGAAAACAACTGTCTTTTTTATATATAGTACTGTGCAAAAGTTTTAGGCACCAATTCTTTTATCTCAGCAATATGAGTGTTTTTACCTAAAAAAAGCTCCACATATGATTTAAACACATGATGCAAATAAACAAAGATACAGTAAAACGTAAGAAGGAAATTCTCTAAATATATATATATTTTTATTTAGAGAATTTCCTTCTTACGTTATATATATATATATATATATATATATAAAGATTATACTACAGCTCCACTTACAATGAAGTTGGGAGGATGAAACGGAATACAGTGATTTTGCAATCTATATTTAGTTAAATGGACTTTAAACAAGATAATGTTCAAATGTATAAACTTGATTGTTTTATTATATTTCCTCATGCTGTTAATATATTCCTTTTAACAACACTCAATAAGCATTTTGGGAACTGAGGACGCTAACTATTGACGTTTGTAGGTGGAATTCTTTCCTATTCTGGCTTGATGTAGAAGTTCAGCTGATCAACAGTCCGGCTCTCCATCGTCGTATTTTGTACTTTAAATAAAAACGCTTTTGCGCTTCGAAGAAAAAACTTTTTAAAAAGGAGAGCGAGCAAGAAACTCTTCCTGTCAAAAAAAAAGCATCAGAAAAAGACATAATGTTGCCAAATAACTCCTCTGAGTTATGTGTGACCATCTGTCCAAAAACTAAAGCTGAAGTGGTGCTGGACCATGCGACATGACAATGACCCAAAACACTCAAGTAAAGGAGAGAGTTCTAACCAAGTCAAAACTTGAAACTTAATCCTCTGGAGATGCTGTGCGGTGATTTGAAACAGGCTGTGCATCACACAGCTGAGAGAATTCTGCATGGAGGAGTGGAAAAACACTTTCTCTCAGTGAATGTCTGGGACTGGCTGTAGGAAACTGGGGAAATATCTGCTATTAGGAGTATAGGGTGTTCTAATCTCCACACAAGAATAATTGTATTTATTACATTTGATAACTTACGTTTAACTAATTTGATTAATTGTATTTGTTTAGTAAAAAGAATGTAAAATTTCTTTTAATACTGTCCAAATTTATGATCTTAAATGTCATTAGAAAGACAAAGGGCTTTATAGGGTGTCCTTTTTTATGTTTTTTCACTTGACTGAACAAAAACACACACACAGAGATATCTCTTGATATATTAGAGTGGTTTAAGAACAGCAGCTTATCCTTAGATGCTCATATTAAAGGAAGTTTGACAAAAATCGAATTAACATGATTGATCACCGACCCCACATGCTGTTAATCAATCACTACATGTTTACTATCTGATGTGCGCTTATTTAGTTTACAGTAGGAAATCTTGGATGAGCACCAACTACATGTTTCTTTATGAAGAGCATAATATTAATCCTGTTTAATTAAATGTAGAACAGCAAATAAAAAATGAAAAAAATCTCTATACTAATCGTTTCTGGCAGCAGTTTTTTATGTGGCTCTGCTATTGCATTTTGTCAGTGTAAAACTATGGGGAACAACACTAAATTGACATTACAGGACGAAAAATAAATATATTAATTATACATTTCTTTTACTATTTTTCACCGATACATTTTTTTACATTCCAATGTGTCCTATTCTATTGGCAGAACTTCTCTGCTAATTGATGACCGCAGTGGATGTGAGTTAAAGTAGATAATAGATGGAGTCTATTTATTAGACTAACCAGATGCTTTTCCATATATTAGCAATAACTGTTTTACACAGACTATATCGGTGTTATAAGTAATACTTGTGTATTTAGAATATTTGACCTGGTTCTAATTATTACCCTTAGTTTGAGATAAAGGGCTCTATCTTACACCCTATGTAAGATATGCTTATTGCTATCTTACATCCAATAACATCTATTTCCATGGTTAAAATAGTGACAGAGTTTACAAATATATCTTTGCTGATGAGTGTGGTGGTCTGGAAGTGAGGTGTGTTTCTGGTGTATTGCTATCTTGGTAGCGGAGAAAACACAGGTGCGCCACTACCTGATTTGAATTATTATTATTATTATTATTATTATTATTATTATTATTATTAATATAATTAATATTATTATTATTATTATCGCAGCTATTGCAAGTATACCCCTGTTCGTTACGCACACACACACACACACACTCACACGGACGTGCCGCAGTGCACAAACCATCTTTTAGCACAAGAAGAAGTCGTTTTTAACCAGGATTTGAGCACTTCTACATTTGGGGGCATTTCCAATATTTATTTCTATTTCTATTTCAGTTATATACAGCATAATTAAAAGCTAATCTAAATGCTGCTTCTCTATGTTTAGACTGGAGTGCATGGATCTAAGAGATTTATTGGATCTTCATTTTCTAGACAAATCTACAATATATTCCGTGCAACAATTAGTTATCGATTTATAGACTCTACATCAGCAGCACTTTAAAGTCTATCCTGTAACTTAAAACCTGCTGTAACTGTTTAATAACATTGCTATTCTTGTGAGTGAGCTGAACAAGCAGCTCAGTTTCCTGCAGAAGCTCTGCGCCGTTAAAATAGCAATCCCCAAATTCAGAAATTTTCATGTTACGCCCAAAACCTCCCAATGAGTAATTAAGTAAATGAGTACTTGCCTTTTGCTTGTTTCGAGCTGCACAGGGTATACTTTTCCCATCATTATGATAGCAAAGACACACAAAGACATGCGAAGTGTTGGTGAAGAGGTGACTCTGTGTGCTGTGCTCTTCAGTTTTCAGGCCCTGAGCTGATCCTGCATGAGCAGCCAGACAGGAAGAGCAGCGTTATTTTCCCCACGGCTGATCTTTACTGTTCAGCCGGCCGCTTCTGGGTGGAACTCCAGGCTGCGGAACAGCAGCTCCGGTCTGCAGAGATTGCAGCTCACCTGAGTGTGAAATGACCTGAACGCACACAGACAGAACACTCAGCAGAAAAAAAGAAAGAGAGAGAGAGAGGGAATGAAATGGAGGAGAGTGAATTAGGGGAAGACAGGAAGAGAGTAAGTGAGTGAGGGAGAGAATTTGGAGCTGGATAAAAGAGAGAAGAGGAGGGTCAGGGTTGGTTTGGTTTGAGTTTATTTTTTTCAGGAAGCTCCACACCACAGTCTGATACTGAAGTTAAAGCAGCAGTCATCGAGATAGTGCTGTGTGATTTTCACGATTAATTCAGTTAATTCGAATTACAGTTTTAATGCGATTTGCAAAATTGAGTAATCGCGATTTTGCATACAGACATTTTATCTTTTTTTGTATCTTAAAAAGCTCCTCATTTCTGAAGGGTTTATCCATCTTACCTTCCGTTATCCATTTCCGGCACCTCCCACAGACTAACCTGCGCATATTTTTTAAACACTCCTCCATGGACTGATCTCGTACTGAATACAGCTCCAGCACTTTTGACAGAAACACCTGGTGAGATAAATCATATATTTATCCTTTTTATAGCTGAGCTTCCTATAAATAAGAAGATAGTAGGCTGGGAGTCTGAGGAGAAGCAGGGAGAGAGAGAACAGTGTGTAGATAAATGGAGGAGGAGAGGAGAGGAGAGGAGGAGGAGTGAGGGGGTAAAACCCTGGAATTGCTCTCCTCTGGCTGCACAATTCTGGGCCTATTTCAGAAAGTGGCTCTCTGCTGCTCCTGTTGATCACTGCCCCAACATCTCTACAGAGAGGGAGCGAGAGAGAGGGAGCGAGAGAGAGGGAGCGAGAGAGAGGGAGCGAGAGAGAGGGAGCGAGAGAGAGGGAGCGAGAGAGAGGGAGCGAGAGAGAGGGAGCGAGAGAGGGGCACAAGAGAGTGAGAACAAGAGAGTGAAAAGGAGAGAAAGCAAGAGAGAAAGTGAGAGTTCAAAATAAGACATAATAAGCTTGAAAGAACAGCATTTAATAGTTGAATTAAAGCTGAACATTCTAAAATGTGATAAAGGAGAGAAAGAAAGAAAAGGAGAAGATGGATAGAGGAGTGGATGGATGGTAGGTTGTCAAAGGAGGCCCTGGTTCTTCTAGTTTTTTTTAATCTATCTCATATTAGTGCTGGACAGTATACCGGTCTCACTCTGTCCTGCCTGGAGAGAATTGAGAACAGCACTTTATCTGAGGAGCTCCTGCTGCTGTTCCTCAGTATATGAGTGTTTTTTAAAAAATAGAAATACAACAGCAATTCAAATACTGTCTACTGAAACTGTAGCTTTAAGGATCATTTTAATGCACATTGAACTGAATTTATTTGTTAACTGGAGGAAGAACGGTATTGTGGCTGATTTTTAATACTTTTAATGCCTCTAATGACTTCTTCAGTAATAAAAAAACATACTCTAAATTGATATTATACTTGCCTTACTTGTGCAATAGGGCTTTTGAGAAATATTACTTTTGAATACTTAAAAATTTGAATATTTTAGGTCAATTTATAGTGTTTATGGAGCTATTTAAAATCTATAAAAAAATAAAAATAACTATTTAAGTATCTCTTTTTATGTTCTGTTATTTACATTCTTCAGCTGTTTTTTTTTTTTTGTCTGGTTTCTACATATATTGCATAAATTTGTGGGACGAAGTAAACCCAATACTAATAAAAGCCTTCATTTAAAGCTTTAGTGTTTTATATTATAATAAAAAAAAAAAAAATAATAATAATAATAATAAAAATACTGTGATATACTGTAAAATCATCAGAATTTTGAAAAATACAGTGATATACATCTTTGCTCATACCGCTCAGCACTGTTTTATATATCATATACACATATCAGAACCTCTGGAACGCTGGCAGGGCCTCGTGTTGTGCAGTAGAACAGATTCTGACTCTGCAGCTGCTGCGTTTTCTTCTCTATATGTAATGATCTAAAGTTTTACTCAGTGTTTGGTTTAAAGAGAGCGGGGTGTCCTTTATTCCTCCGGTCGGATTGAGAGAAATGCTGTAATGGAGCAGAGCGGGTCTATAGTGAGGAGATGGACCGGGCCTCCTCTGATCAATACACTGATATAATATATGTTATTATTGTGGATGGGCCCCTTTGGATAAAACTTAATAGGTTTTGATGCTTATGGATTTTTATGCTTAAAATCATTGTGGAATCTTTCAGCTGAGATTTAGAGTAAACAGAGCGCGGGAGGCCTGCTGTTTTCACCATCGTGTTTCTGTTAAAACAGCGCAGCTCGCCTTTCAGTTTCACCTTTTACTGATTCCCTGCTTTTATTTATTTATCTGTTCTTTCCCAGATTGATTCAGCTCTCACAGTGTACAGCATTCATTATCATTCTCTCCTCTCTGCCTCTCTGTTTCTTCTGTTTCCTGTGTTTCCTGTTTTTCTTTCCTTCTTTCTTTTTCTGATATCCAGGAATTCACCATTAACACTATATCACATATCATCATTTCAGTACTAATATCGATGCCAGATTTTAGGTACCTGCCTATGCTAAGCACAGACACAAACTCTGAAGATTGTCAGATCCCACAGTTATAATTTTGCACAAAAAGTTTTTTATAAACTTGGGAAAGGGTGAAAAAATCCTGATCACTAATTTATTAAACGAGTTCACTATAGACTCTTTCTATAGGCTTTCTCTCTCTCTCTCTCTCTTTCTCTCTCTCACACATACACTTGCTCACTTGTGCATGCATGCACATGCAATAACCTTAATTATGATCATTCACAGATTTTTTTTTTTTGCGTGACATTTTTTTTGTGTGTTTATTTAGGAAAAGATGCACATTAAAATGGAAATCATTTAAATGTGCTTGAGACCTTGTGTCCTCATATGAGGACATTTACATTTCTGCTTCACTGCGTCACTCCGTGATACATTTATTAAAACACTGACCCTTAGGCCAATATTACAGGAATCCCAGTCAAAAGTTTCTACAGCCAGTCCAGACAGAAATCCTCATCCAATTTTAGTTTTTACAAAGTTTAGCTTTTATACTTGTTCGGTCCTTCCAATCCTAAATACCTAGGATAAATAAAAAAATTCACATTAAGAAAAAGGACGGGTCTCAGGAGGATATGGCTGTTACTACACGTTTATTTAGTAGTAAAAATAAATAATTTATAGCATTGTTTTCATAATGAAAAAAAAATTCCAATGACAATTTTCCTCATCACCTCCTCCTCCTCTCTCTTCTCTCTCAGGAGCGCTGGACCGCTGTGTGA
This sequence comes from Astyanax mexicanus, assembly GCF_023375975.1. Lineage (NCBI taxonomy): Eukaryota > Metazoa > Chordata > Actinopteri > Characiformes > Acestrorhamphidae > Astyanax > Astyanax mexicanus. The sequence continues at coordinate 47,271,621 of NC_064424.1, forward strand.
TGGGTATAACAGCAGTGGAGATTCTGAACGCGTGTGACGAGGCGGTTCCTGCAGCCGTGGACGCTCTGAATCACCCTGCTGTGAACCTGAAGCAGGCTATGACCCGCCGCAGCCTGGCAGCGCTGAAGAACATGGCCCAGCACAAACTCCAGACTCTCGCCACCAACCTGCTCGCCGCCGACAACGCAGACAAGGTATTCTGATCAACTACAGGTCTCAAACCTGTAATTAGTATTTAAACTTTAACAAGTATTTGAACTGAAACTAAATCTTAGCTCAAATAAACACTGGTGTTTTGTGTGTGTGTGTGTGTGTGTGTGTGTGGGGTATGTGTTTGGGTATATGAACTCTGTGTGAATTTGAAAATTGTCAGTATGTTTTGAAGAGTAAACAAAGCAGAGAACGACAAGGAACGAGTGCAGAAACAGAGAGAGAGTGTACAGATGAAAAATGCGTGGCCTCTGTCTTACCAAGGGGTTTCAGCCTCATTCAGCCTGTTCACGCGGCTCTGTGAGGAGAGGAGCTGTGCAGGATGAAAGAACGAAAGCAGAAAGAGAAACAGCCCAGAGGACAGAGAGGCAGAACGAGAAGAAAAGAACAGAGTGAAAGACAGAATGAAGCAGAGCAGCAGAGAGGTCGAAAGAGAGGAAGCAGAAATGTCAGACCTGATGAAAACTGATTCAATTCAGTAAACTGTGAGTGTGTGAGTGTGTGAGTTTTGATGGTTTTCTTTCACACTGCTTTTTTAGAGATGAGGACAAACGCCGCTCTTGTTCAGTAACTAGTGAAAAATAAGGTAATATTTAGAAGAATTATCTGCACTCTCCTGCTCCATATAATTTTTGGACACCTGACAACACTAAATAATTCACTCTGACCC